>NW_025550300.1:55000-97500 GCF_905237065.1 Salmo salar | reverse complement strand
TGAAAGGTGTGTGTGTGTGTGTGGGAGAGAGTGACGTGTGTGTGTGAGAGAGAGAGAAGTGTGTGTGTGTGTGGAGTGAGAGAGAGAGAAGTGTGTGTGTGTGTGTGTGAGAGAGAGGTGTGTGTGTGTGTGAGAGAGAGGTGCTTGTGTGAGAGAGAGGGAGAGAGAGAGAGTTGTGTGTGTGTGTGAGAGAGAGGGGTGTGTGTTTGTGTGTGTGTGAGAGAGAAGTGTGTGTGAGAGAGGTGTGTGTGTGTGTGTGTGTGAGAGAGAGGGGTGTGTGTGTGAGAGAAGTGTGAGAGAGGTGTGTGAGAGAGAGGGGTGTGTGTGAGAGAGACAGAGGTGTGTGAGAGAGAGAGAGATGTGTGTGAGAGAGAGGTGTTTGTGTGAGAGAGAGAGGTGTGTGTGTGTGAGAGAGAGGTGTGTGTGTGTGAGAGAGAGGTGTGTGTGTCTGAGCTCGTTCCCCCACCCTTTCTCTCCTTCTCCTGTCAGTAATTTGTTGCTAATCAGCTGCCAACACGGCAGCGATGATGAGGTGATCATCTCGGCAGACGAAGGTAATGGCCTTAAAAGTCACAGAGTCAATGTCAATGGGATCACTCGGATTCAATCACCCCCCCCAGTCCCCCGCCCGTCTCGGCCCGCCGCTGAAAGATGGCCCCCGCTGACATTACCACTCATTTTGAGCAGAAGCATCTGGGTCCTAGTAAATAACAATCAGTAGGTGGGTCCAGCCGACAGGTCATTAGGCCTGAGATAAATAAATATCTCTCCCCTTCTCATGAAGGCTGCAAGTCATTTACCACAAACGAGGAAATTTCACCCTAGATTAAGTATGATGGGCCAATATCAGTCAGTAATGGAGGGGTTGGGGGGGGCCTGTAAGAGGAGTATGTGCTGGTATATAAGGGTTAACATCTGAGAGACCCCTGCAAAGCTTTAAGAGGGGGATGTGTTGGTATAGGCAGTGTTGTAAAGTACTTCAGTAAAAATACTTTAAAGTATAACTTAATAAGTCGTTTTTGGGGTATCTGTACTTTAATTTACTATTTATATTTTTGACAACTTTTACTTTTTCCTTCACTACATTCCTAAAGAAAATAATATACTTTATACTCCAAAAGTACTCGTAATATTTTGAATGCTTAGCAGGACAGGAACAAAATCCCTCGTCATCCCTGCTGCATCTGATCTGTCAGACTCACTAAACACAAAATGCTTTGTTTGTAAATTATGGCTGACTGTGCCCCTAGCTATCCGTACATTTAAAACAAGAATATTGTGCCGTCTGGTTTGCTTAATATAAGGCATTTGAAAAGATTTATACTTTTACTCTTGATACTTAACCATATTTTTGCAATTACATTTACTTTTGATACTTAAGTACATTTAAAACCAAATACTTTTAGACTTTTACTCAAGAAGTTTTTTACTGGGTGACTTTCACTTTTACTTGAGTCATTTTCTATTAAGGGTATCTTTACTTTTACTCAAGTATGACTTTTGGGTACTTTTTTCACCACTGGGTGGGTGTGGGGGCTTTAAGAGGGGGTTGTGTTGGTACAAGGGTTAACATCTGAGAGACCTCCCCCGTTTAAACCCTCGAACACCCCCCACCCCCCACCCACCACGAGGCCATCTTTCCTCTGCACTCCTGAGTATGTTTTTGTGTGTGTGTCAAATCAAATCAAATGAAAAAATAAATAAATAAAAAATCGTTAAAACAACAGGTGTAGACTCACGGTGAAACATTTACTTACGGCCCTTCCCAACAGTGTTCATAATAACAACACGAGTTTGTAACGGTTACGTGACTACAGACGCTGGGAGACGGGAAGCAAGTACAGGGTGAGGATTTATTAATAAATAGACACGAAACTAAACAAAGAACAGCATCTGGACAAGAGAAACAAAACAACATCAACGCAGGAATGAAACTGAGGAACTGACAGATATAGGGGAGGCAATCAATGACGTGACCGAGTCCATGTGAGTCCAATGAAGCGCTGGCGCGCGTAACGATGGTGACAGGTGTGCGTAATGATGAGCAGCCTGGCGACCTCGATCGGGAGAGAGTAAAGAAAACTTGGCTATATACATATACGAGGTCGAAGTAGATATGTACATATAGGTAGGGTTAAAGTGACTAGGCAACAGATTTGATAATAAACAGTAGCAGTGGGGGGGGGTGTGCTCGGCCTTTCACTTCCTGTTGTCCACGATCAACTCCTTTGTCTTACTGACGTCGGGGGAGAGGTTGTTGTCCTGGCACCAGACTGCCAGGTCACTGACCTCCTCTCTATAGGCAGTCTCATCGTCGTCGGTGATTAGCAAACTTAATGAAGGTGTTGGAATCGTGCAAGGCCACCCACTCGATTAGATGGCGTTTAGCTTGTCTGATTGGCTCGCATTAATGTGCAACTCGTGGCTGGGTTTCCCTTTGTAATCCATGAAAGATTGAAAGCCCTGCCACATCCGACGAGCGTCAGAGTAGTAGGATTTGATCTTAGTCTTGTATTGACGCTTTGCGTATTTGATGATTCGTTTGGAGGGCGTAGTGGGATTTCTTATATGAGTCCAGGTTAGTGTCCTGCTCCTTGAAAGCGGCAGCTGTAGCCTTTTGCTCAGTGAGGATGTTGCCTGTAATCCATGGCTTCTGGTTGGGATATGTACGTTCCGTCACCGTGGGGACGACGTTGTCGATGCACTTATTGATGAAGCCGGTGACAGATGTGGTGAACTCCTCAAATGCTATTGGATGATTCCCGGAACATATTCCAGTCTGTGCTAGCTAAACAGTCCTGTAGCTTAGCATCCACTTCATTGGACCACTTCTGTATTAGAAAGCGCATCACTGGTACTTCCTGTTTGAACTTTTGCTTGTAAGCAAGAATCAAGGGGAGGGTGATTCTGTGTATAAAGAAGATCTAGAGTTCTGTTGCCTCTAGTGACATGCTGGTAAAAATGAGGTAATACAGATTTCACTTTTCATGCATTAAAATCACCGGCCACTAGGAGCGGCCTCTGGATGAGCATTTTTCTTGCTGGTTTTAATATGGCCTAAAACAGCTGGTTGAGTGCAGTCTTATTGCCAGCATTGGTTTGTGGTGGTAAATAGACAGCTATGAAAAATATAGATGAAAACTCTCTTGGTAAATAGTATGGTCTGCAGCTTGAGGTAATCTAACTCACGCATGCAAAAACTCGAGACTTCCTTTAACATTTCAGATCGCACACCAGTTGTTGTTACGAAAGAGACCCCTCCCCCTTTCTCAGTTTACCCTTTAGGCTACCGTCCGATCGATCGACGAATGGAAAAGCCAGCAAGGTGTAATATTATCCATGTCCTTTGTTCAGCCACAACTCAGCGAAACACAACAGATATAAGAGTTCTTCTGATAGGCTGATAGGATAGTAGCAGACAGAGCAGACAGAGCAGACAGAGCTCGTCCAGTTTGTTCTATAGTGATTGGTACGTTCACCAAACAAAACAATGGCGGTATAGATGCTCGACTGACGTAGTCTATATCATGATGCTCGACTGACGTAGTCTAAATCATGATGCTCGACTGACGAAGTCTAAATCATGATGCTCGACCGACGTAGTCTAAATCATGATGCTTGACTGACGAAGTCTAAATCATGATGCTCGACTGACGAAGTCTAAATCATGATGCTCGACTGACGTAGTCTAAATCATGATGCTCGACCGACGTAGTCTAAATCTGTCACGAATTATGTCGTGGTGTTGCAGGGAAGACCAAAATGCAGCGGGTATATGGATACTCATTCTTTTAATTCACAAAAAGATTAAAGCATCCACAGAAAAAACAAAACAATAAATGATACTCACAACTAACAACATTGTGGCAGGCTCAACAAGCAGTGCTCACAAACACTAGACAGGAAACAATCTCCCACAAATGACAAACACACCCTAATATATGGGACTCTCAATCAAAGGCAAAGAGAAAACACCTGCCTTCAATTGAGAGTCCCAACCCCAATTAATCAACCATAGAAACACACTCACTAGACTCCACATAGAAATACATAAACATAGACCATAAACCAAAACCCGGAAATACTAAATCAAACGCCCTTTTACCAAAACACCACCCTGAACCACATAAAACAAATACCCTCTGCCACGTCCTGACCAAACTACAATGACAATTAACCCTTATACTGGCCAGGACGTGACAAAATGTCAGGGATTTCTTCGTCGTCAGACGATATGGCGAAATCATCGTCGGAAAATGAGGACCAATATGCAGCAGAGTTGAGATAGTTCATTTTGAACGTTTAATAAACTCAAAGATGAACATACAAAAATAACAAAACGAACTCACGATATACTGACAGTCCTGTTAGGCTCACACACGCTAAACACGAAACAATCTCCCACAAATACACAGACAAACACACCCAACTAATATAGGACTTCCAATCAAAGGCAACACCACACAGCTGCCTTCAATTGGAAGTCCACCCCAATTAACCAAACATAGACATACAACTAACTAGATCAACATAGAAATACGTAAACAAGGAACAGTGCCCAAAAATCCCGGAATACTTAAATCAAATGCCCCTTTTAGAAAAAACACCACCCCGAACCACATAAACCAAATACACTCTGCCACGTCCTGACCAAACTACAATAACAATTAACCCTTAAACTGGCCAGGACGTGACAGTACCCTCCCCCCTAAAGGTGCTAACCCCGGAAGCACCTCAAAAATAACAAAAACCCCAAACACAACAAAAAATCCCCCTAAACTAAAGGGAGGGAAGGGAGGGTGGCTGACGTCAACGACGGCACTGTACTACACCCCCCCTCCCCAACCCACCTATATCTGGAGGTGGCTCTGGTTCTGGCAGTTCCGGGCAGACGACCCACCCCGGCAGCTCCGGGTAGACGGGCCACTCGGGCTGGGCCGGAGGACAGTCGGGCCACTCTGGCAGACCCGGAAGACAGTCGGGCAACTCTGGCATACTCGAAAGACAGTCGGGCCACTCTGGCAGACCCGGAAGACAGTCGGGCCACTCTGGCATCGCCGAGCAGTCTGGCATCGCCGGCCAGTCTGGCATCGCCGGGCAGTCTGGCTGGCGGCCACTCTGGCATCGCCGGGCAGTCTGGCCACTCTGGCATCTCCGGGCAGTCTGGCCACTCCGGCATCTCCGGGCAGTCTGGCCACTCTGGCATCTCCGGGCAGTCTGGCCACTCTGGCATCTCCGGGCAGTCTGGCCACTCTGGCATCTCCGGGCAGTCTGGCCACTCTGGCAGCTCCTGACTAGTGGGCAGTTCGGGCGACTCTTGACTGACGGGCAGTTCGGGCGACTCTTGACTGACGGGCAGTTCGGGCGACTCTTGACTAACGGGCAGTTCGGGCGACTCTTGACTGACGGGCAGTTCGGGCGACTCTTGACTGACGGGCAGTTCGGGCGACTCTTGACTGACGGGCAGTTCGGGCGACTCTTGACTGACGGGCAGTTCGGGCGACTCTTGACCGACGGGCATTTCGGGCGACTCTTGACCGACGGGCAGTTCGGGCGACTCTTGACCGACGGGCAGTTCGGCGACTCTTGACCGACGGGCAGTTCGGGCGACTCTTGACCGACGGACAGTTCGGGCGACTCTTGACCGACGGACAGTTCGGGCGACTCTTGACCGACGGGCAGTTCAGGTGACTCTTGACTGACGGGCAGTTCTGGCGACTCTTGACCGACGGGCAGTTCGGGCGACTCTTGACCGACGGGCAGTTCTGGCGACTCTTGACTGACGGGCAGTTCTGGCGACTCTTGACTGACGGGCAGTTCTGGCGACTCTTGACTGACGGGCAGTTCTGGCGACTCTTGACTGACGGGCAGTTCTGGCGACTCTTGACTGACGGGCAGTTCTAGCGACGTCGGACTGGGATGACACTCTTGAAGCCTGGTGCGTGGTGCTGGTACTGGACGTACCAGACTGGGAACACGCACCTCCAGGCTAGTGCGGGAGCGGGAACAGGACGAGTCGGACTGGGCTGACGCACTTCCGGGTCCGCACGAGAGACAGGAGCTGGAAACCCAGGGCTATGGAGGCGCACAGGTGGTCTTGATCTTACCTCCTGCACAACCCGTCCTGGCTGGATGGAACTAGTAGCCCTGTACGAGTGGGGTGCTTGTACAGGGCGGACTGGGCTGTGCAGGGGCCTGATGTTAGCCGTGCGTAGAGCGGGAGTTGGGTAGCCTGGTCCTCGGAGGCGTACCGGCGACCAGATGCGCTGCGCAGGCATCCTCCTACCAGGCTGGATGCCCGCTCTAGCACGGCACCTGCGAGGGGCTGGAATAACGCGCACCGGACTGTGCGTGCGTATGCGTGAGATAGTGTGCTCCTCAGCGAAACATGGCGCTCTCCACCTCATACGCTCCTCCATATAACCACGGGTAGCTGGCTTCTGGCTCTTCCTTGGCTTAGCCAAACTACCCGTGTGCCCCCCCCAAAAAAATTATTGGGGGTGCCTCTCGTGCTTCAACGCCAGTCGCGTTCCTCGGTAACGTTCCCGGTCCTTACCCGCCTTTCTCCATGGGCCCTCTCCGGCCATAACTTGCTCCCATGTCCATCTCTCCCGTTTGTCCATTTCAAAATCCCTCTGCTCCTTCCTCTGCTGCTTGGTCCTGGTTTGGTGGGAGATTCTGTCAGGGATTTCTTCGTCGTCAGACGATATGGCGAAATCATCGTCGGAAAATGAGGACTAATATGCAGCAGAGTTGAGATAGTTCATTTTGAACGTTTGATAAACTCAAAGATGAACATACAAAAATAACAAAACGAACTCACGATATACTGACAGTCCTGTTAGGCTCACACACGCTAAACACGAAACAATCTCCCACAAATACACAGACAAACACACCCAACTAATATAGGACTTCCAATCAAAGGCAACACCACACAGCTGCCTTCAATTGGAAGTCCACCCCAATTAACCAAACATAGACATACAACTAACTAGATCAACATAGAAATACGTAAACAAGGAACAGTGCCCAAAAATCCCGGAATACTTAAATCAAATGCCCCTTTTAGAAAAAACACCACCCCGAACCACATAAACCAAATACACTCTGCCACGTCCTGACCAAACTACAATAACAATTAACCCTTAAACTGGCCAGGACGTGACACAAAATCGTGATGCTCGACCGACGTAGTCTATATCATGATGCTCGACTGACGTAGTCTAAATCATGATGCTCGACTGACGTGGTCTAAATCATGATGCTCGACCGACGTAGTCTAAATCATGATGCTTGACCGACGTAGTCTAAATCATGATGCTCGACTGACGTAGTCTAAATCATGATGCTCGACCGACGTAGTCTAAATCATGATGCTCCACCGACGTAGTCTATATCATGATGCTCGACTGACGTGGTCTAAATCATGATGCTCGACTGACGTGGTCTAAATCATGACGCTCGACCGACGTAGTCTAAATCATGATGCTCGACTGACGTAGTCTATATCATGATGCTCGACCGACGTAGTCTAAATCATGATGCTCGACCGACGTAGTCTATATCATGATGCTCGACCGACGTAGTCTAAATCATGATGCTCGACTGACGTAGTCTAAATCATGATGCTCGACCGACGTAGTCTAAATCATGATGCTCGACCGACGTAGTCTAAATCATGATGCTCGACCGACGTAGTCTAAATCATGATGCCGCCTCGCTTGCCTCTCTTTCGCCGGTCGCTTCCTGTTTAGAGTCCCGGAGGATCGGGTCCAGTCCAGAGGTGCTGACTCGTTGAATTAGAAATCTTCATCATGCCTGTGTTCGTGTGACGAGGGGATTAACTGCTGGTTAATAGAGTCCAAAGGACAGCTGTCCGCTACCAAACACATTTTGTTGTTGCTAAGTGAAAGAAACGCTCTAATTTGCTAATTAAGACTCCTTCCTGGTAACAGGGTTGCCCCTTTTCCCTTCCCTGCAGATTAGGGCTGATTGTGGTTCAAGGCCAAAATACAGATTTACAGACGTTGGTTTATAGAGTTTGTCAACTCGGTTTGCAGCGGTGTGTCTTTTCAATCTCTAGACCAATCAATTGACAGAGGTGTTATAGCCTGGGTGCCAGTCTTTTTGTGTTAATACTAGCAGAAACAGACTAGCACCCAGGCTAGAGGTATGAGACTTTGGACTTGTATAATTTTTTTGTATTAAACCTTGGTTTTATTGAACTGTTAATGATAGTAAGACAGGATAGATCTCCCGTCGTAGACCACTCATTAGGAGCATTATAATTCCATGTCATCACATTTGTAAAGTCAATTCTCATTTAAAGTTGGGTGCAGACAGACAGTCAATGCCACTCCAAATGTCAATGCTAAAGTCAATGTCAATGTAACTTGTCTACTGTAAACTCCTTGCCGTACAAATGACCCTGGTGGCATCAATCTAATTAACATGTAACGACTAATGCAAACCCATTACAGATTCAAATATAACACAAACATTATTATATTAACCTCCAAATATATGCTAATTCTATCAACATAATTAATTTAATCAATTTGAAAGTGAGGGTAATTATGAATAATTAATATCAAAAACGTTATTTAAATATTCATATTGGTTAAAGGAATATATCTCTAATACATCTCTGATAAGCAGTGGCTGTCTGGATGTTAACAGAGTCATGTACTTACAGAGTCGAGACATTGAAGCTTCTGCATTATGATGCATTACCATGACACTACAACATTCTATAACAGCCATGTTAGAACCCCATTAACATGACACTACAACATTCTATAACAGCCATGTTAGAACCGCATTAACATGACACTACAACATTCTATAACAGCCATGTTAGAACCCCATTAACATGACACTACAACATTCTATAACAGCCATGTTAGAACCGCATTAACATGACACTACAACATTCTATAACAGCCATGTTAGAACCCCATTAACATGACACTACAACATTCTATAGCAGCCATGTTAGAACCCCATTAACATGACACTACAACATTCTATAACAGCCATGTTAGAACCCCATTAACATGACACTACAACATTCTATAGCAGCCATGTTAGAACCCCATTAACATGACACTACAACATTCTATAACAGCCATGTTAGAACCCCATTAACATGACACTACAACATTCTATAACAGCCATGTTAGAACCCCATTAACATGACACTACAACATTCTATAACAGCCATGTTAGAACCCCATTAACATGACACTACAACATTCTATAACAGCCATGTTAGAACCCCATTAACATGACACTACAACATTCTATAACAGCCATGTTAGAACCCCATTAACATGACACTACAACATTCTATAACAGCCATGTTAGAACCCCATTAACATGACACTACAACATTCTATAACAGCCATGTTAGAACCCCATTAACATGACACTACAACATTCTATAACATCCATGTTAGAACCCCATTAACATGACACTACAACATTCTATAACAGCCATGTTAGAGCCCCATTAACATGACACTACAACATTCTATAACAGCCATGTTAGAACCCCATTAACATGACACTACAACATTCTTTAACAGCCATGTTAGAACCCCATTAACATGACACTACAACATTCTATAACAGCCAAGTTAGAACCCCATTAACATGACACTACAACATTCTATTACAGCCATGTTAGAGCCCCATTAACATGACACTACAACATTCTATAACAGCCATGTTAGAACCCCATTAACATGACACTACAACATTCTATAACAGCCATGTTAGAACCCCATTAACATGACACTACAACATTCTATAACAGCCATGTTAGAACCCCATTAACATGACACTACAACATTCTATAACAGCCATGTTAGAACCCCATTAACATGACACTGCAACATTCTATAACAGCCATGTTAGAACCCCATTAACATGACACTACAACATTCTATAACATCCATGTTAGAACCCCATTAACATGACACTACAACATTCTATAACAGCCATGTTAGAACCCCATTAACATGACACTACAACATTCTATAACAGCCATGTTAGAACCCCATTAACATGACACTGCAACATTCTATAACAGCCATGTTAGAACCCCATTAACATGACACTGCAACATTCTATAACACCCATGTTAGAACCCCATTAACATGACACTACAACATTCTATAACATCCATGTTAGAACCCCATTAACATGACACTACAACATTCTATAACAGCCATGTTAGAGCCCCATTAACATGACACTACAACATTCTATAACAGCCATGTTAGAACCCCATTAACATGACACTACAACATTCTATAACAGCCATGTTAGAACCCCATTAACATGACACTGCAACATTCTATAACAGCCATGTTAGAACCCCATTAACATGACACTGCAACATTCTATAACACCCATGTTAGAACCCCATTAACATGACACTGCAACATTCTATAACACCCATGTTAGAACCCCATTAACACTACAACATTCTATAACAGCCATGTTAGAACCCCATTAACATGAAACTACAACATTCTATAACAGCCATGTTAGAACCCCATTAACATGACACTACAACATTCTATAACAGCCATGTTAGAACCGCATTAACATGACACTACAACATTCTATAACAGCCATGTTAGAACCCCATTAACATGACACTACAACATTCTATAACAGCCATGTTAGAGCTCATTAACATGACGCTACAACATTCTATAACAGCCATATTAGAACCCCATTAACATGACACTACAGCAAATGGACAGCAAATGGACAGCAGATGGACAGCAAATGGACAGCAAATGGACAGAAAGAAAGAAAGAAAGAAAGAAGAAGGAAGAAGAAAGAAAGAAGAAGAGAGAGAGAAAGAGAGAGAGAGAGAGAGAGAGATCCCAGCACTTTGAAAGGGGAGGCCCACAGCAACTTCATGCACCTTCACAGCAGATGGACAGCAAATGGACAGCAGATGGACAACAAATGGACAGCAAATGGACAACAGATGGACAGCAGATGGACAGCAAATGGACAGCAAATGGACAGCAGATGGACAACAGATGGACAACAGATGGACAGCAGATGGACAGCAAATGGACAGCAGATGGACAGCAGATGGACAGCAAATGGACAGCAGATGGACAACAGATGGACAACAGATGGACAGCAGATGGACAGCAAATGGACAGCAGATGGACAGCAAATGGACAGCAAATGGACAGCAGATGGACAGCAAATGGACAGCAGATGGACAGCAAATGGACAGCAGATGGACAGCAGATGGACAGCAAATGGACAGCAAATGGACAGCAGATGGACAGCAAATGGACAGCAGATGGACAGCAAATGGACAGCAAATGGACAGCAAATGGACAGCAAATGGACAGCAGATGGACAGCAAATGGACAGCAGATGGACAGCAAATGGACAGCAGATGGACAGCAGATGGACAGCAGATTGGACGATGCATATGACGCATATGGACAGCAGATGGACAGCAGATGGACAGCAAATGGACAGCAGATCGACAGCAAATGGACAGCAGATGGACAGCAGATGGACAGCAGATGGACAGCAGATGGACAACAGATGGACAACAGATGGACAGCAGATGGACAGCAAATGGACAGCAAATGGACAGCAGATGGACAGCAGATGGATAGCAAATGGACAGCAGATGGACAGCAGATGGACAGCAAATATGTGCCTGATTGATCTGGCCTGTGATTAAACTGTGAGAAAAATAACACCGCACCAAATGGGGAGGAGAAGATGGTAATATATTCATGAAAATGTATTCCTAAAAGATTATATTTGTGACTGAAGCCCTAACTCGGCAGATGAGTCCATAAAACAGCAGAAATGGACAGGCGCTGGTTATATGGATGGTGGTGGCAGATGGAGGGCCATCTACCGCCCTGATTGATCACTATGAGAGCAGCACACTGGGAGAGAAAGTGGGAAAATTATTATAGTTACACAAAATAAAGAGTTTGGCTTAGTAAACCTATATTTACACAAGGCTAACTTGAGTGAACTGTTTACAGATACACCAACATTAGTCTGACTAACATAGATACCCCCAGAATTAGTCTGACTAACCTAGATACCCCCAACATTAGTCTGACAAACCTAGATACCCCCAGCATTAGTCTGACTAACCTAGATACCCCCAACATTAGTCTGACTAACCTAGATACCCCCAGCATTAGTCTGACTAACCTAGATACCCCCAGCATTAGTCTGACAAACCTAGATACCCCCAGCATTAGTCTGACTAACCTAGATACCCCCAACATTAGTCTGACTAACCTAGATGCCCCCAACATTAGTCTGACTAACCTAGATACCCCCAACATTAGTCTGGCTAACCTAGATACCCCCAACATTAGTCTGACTAACCTAGATACCCCCAACATTAGTCTGACTAACATAGATACCCCCAGCATTAGTCTGACTAACCTAGATACCCCCAGCATTAGTCTGACTAACCTAGATACCCCCAACATTAGTCTGACTAACCTAGATACCCCCAACATTAGTCTGACTAACCTAGATACCCCCAACATTAGTCTGGCTAACCTAGATACCCCCAACATTAGTCTGACTAACCTAGATACCCCCAACATTAGCCTGACTAACCTAGATACCCCCAACATTAGTCTGACTAACCTAGATACCCCCAACATTAGTCTGACTAACCTAGATACCCCCAGAATTAGTCTGACTAACCTAGATACCCCCAGCATTAGTCTGACTAACCTAGATACCCCCAACATTAGCCTGACTAACCTAGATACCCCCAACATTAGTCTGATTAACCTAGATACCCCCAACTTTAGTCTGACTAACCTAGATACCCCCAACATTAGTCTGACTAACCTAGATACCACCAACATTAGTCTGACTAACCTAGTCAAATTAGCTGTGAATCATGGTTAAAGTAAGACACCTTTCAGAAAAAACACGGCCGCCGATTTATGAGTTAGCAATTTAGGAGCTCCTGAATGATTAACTTGATTGTTGGCTGTCTTGTTAAGGATGCCAGATTTCAGTGGAGACCTGGACCCAACTGGGAAACAGACAAGGAGTGGACTGGCCATAAGGCATTTCGGGCAAATGCCAGATGGGCTTGTCCAATTTAACCCAACGGGCCTGTCTAAATGTGTGTTTATTTATTTATTTTTTGCAATATTTTGGATTCTTTTGCTAATAATTGGGCGTCTGGGAAGAAATACCCGGGATGATTTCTGGTCCCAGTCCGACCCTGACACAGACTGATATGGGCCATTATCTCCTGCAGCTAATTACACTGGTGTCTGACTAAGTAATGATTCTCTTCCAGACCAGGTGGGAACGCTCTGTTCCAGAACAACAGATAAATAGAATACATTCTGATGGGAATGCGCTGTTCCAGAACAACAGATAAATAGACTACATTCTGAATGGAATGCTCTGATCCAGAACAACAGATAAATAGACTACATTCTGATGGGAATGCTCTGTTCCAGAACAACAGATAAATAGACTACATTCTGAATGGGAATGCTCTGTTCCAGAACAACAGATAAATAGACTACATTCTGAATGGGAATGCTCAGTTCCAGAACAACAGATAAATAGATTACATTCTGATGGGAATGCTCTGTTCCAGCACAACAGATAAATAGACTACACTCTGATGGGAATGCTCTGTTCCAGAACAACAGATAAATAGACTAGATTCTGATGGGAATGCTCTGTTCCAGAACAACAGATAAATAGACTACATTCTGATGGGAATGCTCTGTTCCAGAACAACAGATAAATAGACTACATTCTGATGGGAATGCTCTGTTCCAGAACAACTGATAAATAGACTACATTCTGATGGGAACGCTCTGTTCCAGAACAACAGATAAATAGACTACATTCTGATGGGAACGCTCTGTTCCAGAACAACAGATAAATAGACTACATTCTGATGGGAACGCTCTGTTCCAGAACAACAGATAAATAGACTACATTCTGATGGGAATGCTCTGTTCCAGAACAACAGATAGACTACATTCTGATGGGAATGCTCTGTTCCAGAACAACAGATAAATAGACTACATTCTGAATGGGAATGCTCTGTTCCAGAACAACAGATAAATAGACTACATTCTGAATGGGAATGCTCTGTTCCAGAACAACAGATAAATAGACTACATTCTGAATGGGAATGCTCTGTTCCAGAACAACAGATAAATAGACTACATTCTGAATGGGAATGCTCTGTTCCAGAACAACAGATAAATAGACTACATTCTGATGGGAACGCTCTGTTCCAGAACAACAGATAAATAGACTACATTGTGATGGGAATGCTCTGTTCCAGAACAACAGATAAATAGACTACATTCTGAATGGGAATGCTCTGTTCCAGAACAACAGATAAATAGACTACATTCTGATGGGAATGCTCTGTTCCAGAACAACAGATAAATAGACTACATTCTGATGGGAATGCTCTGTTCCAGAACAACAGATAAATAGACTACATTCTGATGGGAATGCTCTGTTCCAGAACAACAGATACATAGACTACATTCTGAACGGGAATGCTCTGTTCCAGAACAACTGTCACGTCCTGACAAGCAGATGGAGCTGGTGTAGTAGTTTGGGGGTCAGGACGTGGCAGTCTGGTGTGTGTCTTGTGACTCCTGATCAGGAACAGCTGGGAATCGTTGTTCCTGATTGGGAGTCACATATGTAGGAGTTGTTTGTCACTGGGGTTTGTGGGTAATTGTTTCTTGTTTAGTGTGTTTGCACTTGACAGGACTGTTGGCTGTCAGTTTCCTTGTTTTGTTTGTTAGAGTGTTCTTTCTAATTAAATTGAAAGATGAATACTAACTCCGCTGCATTTTGGTCCATTCCTGAAGACAGCCCTTACAACAACAGATAAATAGACTACATTCTGATGGGAATGCTCTGTTCCAGAACAACAGATAAATAGACGACATTCTGAATGGAATGCTCTGTTCCAGAACAACAGATAAATAGACTACATTCTGAACGGGAATGCTCTGTTCCAGAACAACAGATAAATAGACTACATTCTGATGGGAATGCTCTGTTCCAGAACAACAGATAAATAGACTACATTCTGATGGGAATGCTCTGTTCCAGAACAACAGATAAATAGACTACATTCTGATGGGAATGCTCTGTTCCAGAACAACAGATAAATAGACTACATTCTGATGGGAATGCTCTGTTCCAGAACAACAGATAAATAGACTACATTCTGAACGAGAATGCTCTGTTCCAGAACAACAGATAAATAGACTACATTCTGAACGGGAATGCTCTGTTCCAGAACAACAGATAAATAGACTACATTCTGATGGGAATGCTCTGTTCCAGAACAACAGATAAATAGACTACATTCTGAATGGGAATGCTCTGTTCCAGAACAACAGATAAATAGACTACATTCTGAATGGGATTGCTCTGTTCCAGAACAACAGATAAATAGACTACATTCTGATGGGAATGCTCTGTTCCAGAACAACAGATAAATAGACTACATTCTGAACGGGAATGCTCTGTTCCAGAACAACAGATAAATAGACTACATTCTGATGGGAATGCTCTGTTCCAGAACAACAGATAAATAGACTACATTCTGAATGGGAATGCTCTGTTCCAGAACAACAGATAAATAGACTACATTCTGAATGGGAATGCTCTGTTCCAGAACAACAGATAAATAGACTACATTCTGAATGGGAATGCTCTGTTCCAGAACAACAGATAAATAGACTACATTCTGATGGGAATGCTCTGTTCCAGAACAACAGATAAATAGATTACATTCTGATGGGAACGCTCTGTTCCAGAACAACAGATAAATAGACTACATTCTGATGGGAATGCTCTGTTCCAGAACAACAGATAAATAGACTACATTCTGATGGGAACGCTCTGTTCCAGAACAACAGATAAATAGACTACATTCTGATGGGAATGCTCTGTTCCAGAACAACAGATAAATAGACTACATTCTGATGGGAATGCTCTGTTCCAGAACAACAGATAAATAGACTACATTCTGAATGGGAATGCTCTGTTCCAGAACAACAGATAAATAGACTACATTCTGATGGGAATGCTCTGTTCCAGAACAACAGATAAATAGACTACATTCTGATGGGAATGCTCTGTTCCAGAACAACAGATAAATAGACTACATTCTGAATGGGAATGCTCTGTTCCAGAACAACAGATAAATAGACTACATTCTGAATGGGAATGCTCTGTTCCAGAACAACAGATAAATAGACTACATTCTGAATGGGAATGCTCTGTTCCAGAACAACAGATAAATAGACTACATTCTGATGGGAACGCTCTGTTCCAGAACAACAGATAAATAGATTACATTCTGATGGGAATGCTCTGTTCCAGAACAACAGATAAATAGACTACATTCTGATGGGAATGCTCTGTTCCAGAACAACAGATAAATAGACTACATTCTGAATGGAATGCTCTGTTCCAGAACAACAGATAAATAGACTACATTCTGAACGGGAATGCTCTGTTCCAGAACAACAGATAAATAGACTACATTCTGATGGGAATGCTCTGTTCCAGAACAACTGATGAATAGACTACATTCTGAACGAGAATGCTCTGTTCCAGAACAACAGATAAATAGACTACATTCTGATGGGAATGCTCTGTTCCAGAACAACAGATAAATAGACTACATTCTGAATGGGAATGCTCTGTTCCAGAACAACAGATAAATAGACTACATTCTGATGGGAATGCTCTGTTCCAGAACAACAGATAAATAAACTACATTCTGAACGGGAATGCTCTGTTCCAGAACAACTGTCACGTCCTGACCAGCAGATGGAGCTGGTGTAGTAGTTTGGGGGTCAGGACGTGGCAGTCTGGTGTGTGTCTTGTGACTCCTGATCAGGAACAGCTGGGAATCGTTGTTCCTGATTGGGAGTCACATATGTAGGAGTTGTTTGTCACTGGGGTTTGTGGGTAATTGTTTCTTGTTTAGTGTGTTTGCACCTGACAGGACTGTTGGCTGTCAGTTTCCTTGTTTTGTTTGTTATAGTTTTCTTTCTAATTAAATTGAAAGATGAATACTAACTCCGTTGCATTTTGGTCCATTCCTGAAGACAGCCCTTACAACAACAGATAAATAGACTACATTCTGATGGGAATGCTCTGTTCCAGAACAACAGATAAATAGACTACATTCTGAATGGAATGCTCTGTTCCAGAACAACAGATAAATAGACTACATTCTGAACGGGAATGCTCTGTTCCAGAACAACAGATAAATAGACTACATTCTGATGGGAATGCTCTGTTCCAGAACAACAGATAAATAGACTACATTCTGAATGGGAATGCTCTGTTCCAGAACAACAGATAAATAGACTACATTCTGATGGGAATGCTCTGTTCCAGAACAACAGATAAATAGACTACATTCTGAATGGGAATGCTCTGTTCCAGAACAACAGATAAATAGACTACATTCTGAATGGGAATGCTCAGTTCCAGAACAACAGATAAATAGATTACATTCTGATGGGAATGCTCTGTTCCAGAACAACAGATAAATAGACTACATTCTGATGGGAATGCTCTGTTCCAGAACAACAGATAAATAGACTACATTCTGATGGGAATGCTCTGTTCCAGAACAACAGATAAATAGACTACATTCTGATGGGAACGCTCTGTTCCAGAACAACAGATAAATAGACTACATTCTGAATGGGAATGCTCTGTTCCAGAACAACAGATAAATAGACTACATTCTGAACGGGAATGCTCTGTTCCAGAACAACAGATAAATAGACTACATTCTGAATGGGAATGCTCTGTTCCAGAACAACAGATAAACAGACTACATTCTGATGGGAATGCTCTGTTCCAGAACAACTGATAAATAGACTACATTCTGAACGAGAATGCTCTGTTCCAGAACAACAGATAAATAGACTACATTCTGATTGGAATGCTCTGTTCCAGAACAACAGATAAATAGACTACATTCTGAACGGGAATGCTCTGTTCCAGAACTACAGATAAATAGACTACATTCGGATGGGAATGCTCTGTTCCAGAACAACAGATAAATAGACTACATTCTGAACGGGAATGCTCTGTTCCAGAACAACAGATAAATAGACTACATTCTGATTGGAATGCTCTGTTCCAGAACAACAGATAAATAGACTACATTCTGAATGGGAATGCTCTGTTCCAGAACAACAGATAAATAGACTACATTCTGAATGGGAATGCTCTGTTCCAGAACAACAGATAAATAGACTACATTCTGAATGGGAATGCTCTGTTCCAGAACAACAGATAAATGGAATGCTCTGTTCCAGAACAACAGATAAATAGATTACATTCTGATGGGAACGCTCTGTTCCAGAACAACAGATAAATAGACTACATTCTGATGGGAATGCTCTGTTCCAGAACAACAGATAAATAGACTACATTCTGATGGGAATGCTCTTCCAGAACAACAGATAAATAGACTACATTCTGATGGGAATGCTCTGTTCCAGAACAACAGATAAATAGACTACATTCTGAATGGGAATGCTCTGTTCCAGAACAACAGATAGACTACATTCTGATGGGAATGCTCTGTTCCAGAACAACAGATAAATAGACTACATTCTGATGGGAATGCTCTGTTCCAGAACAACAGATAAATAGACTACATTCTGAATGGGAATGCTCTGTTCCAGGACAACAGATAAATAGACTACATTCTGAATGGGAATGCTCTGTTCCAGAACAACAGATAAATAGACTACATTCTGAATGGGAATGCTCTGTTCCAGAACAACAGATAAATAGACTACATTCTGATGGGAATGCTCTGTTCCAGAACAACTGATAAATAGACTACATTCTGAACGAGAATGCTCTGTTCCAGAACAACAGATAAATAGACTACATTCTGATGGGAATGCTCTGTTCCAGAACAACAGATAAATAGACTACATTCTGATGGGAATGCTCTGTTCCAGAACAACAGATAAATAGACTACATTCTGAATGGGAATGCTCTGTTCCAGAACAACAGATAAATAGACTACATTCTGAATGGGAATGCTCTGTTCCAGAACAACAGATAAATGGAATGCTCTGTTCCAGAACAACAGATAAATAGATTACATTCTGATGGGAACGCTCTGTTCCAGAACAACAGATAAATAGACTACATTCTGATGGGAATGCTCTGTTCCAGAACAACAGATAAATAGAGTACATTCTGATGAGAACGCTCTGTTCCAGAACAACAGATAAATAGACTACATTCTGATGGGAATGCTCTTCCAGAACAACAGATAAATAGACTACATTCTGATGGGAATGCTCTGTTCCAGAACAACAGATAAATAGACTACATTCTGAATGGGAATGCTCTGTTCCAGAACAACAGATAGACTACATTCTGATGGGAATGCTCTGTTCCAGAACAACAGATAAATAGACTACATTCTGATGGGAATGCTCTGTTCCAGAACAACAGATAAATAGACTACATTCTGAATGGGAATGCTCTGTTCCAGAACAACAGATAAATAGACTACATTCTGAATGGGAATGCTCTGTTCCAGAACAACAGATAAATAGACTACATTCTGAATGGGAATGCTCTGTTCCAGAACAACAGATAAATAGACTACATTCTGATGGGAACGCTCTGTTCCAGAACAACAGATAAATAGATTACATTCTGATGGGAATGCTCTGTTCCAGAACAACAGATAAATAGACTACATTCTGATGGGAATGCTCTGTTCCAGAACAACAGATAAATAGACTACATTCTGATGGGAATGCTCTGTTCCAGAACAACAGATAAATAGACTACATTCTGATGGGAATGCTCTGTTCCAGAACAACAGATAAATAGACTACATTCTGATGGGAACGCTCTGTTCCAGAACAACAGATAAATAGACTACATTCTGAATGGGAATGCTCTGTTCCAGAACAACAGATAAATAGACTACATTCTGAACGGGAATGCTCTGTTCCAGAACAACAGATAAATAGACTACATTCTGATGGGAATGCTCTGTTCCAGAACAACAGATAAATAGACTACATTCTGATGGGAATGCTCTGTTCCAGAACAACAGATAAATAGACTAAATTCTGAATGGGAATGCTCTGTTCCAGAACAACAGATAAATAGACTACATTCTGAATGGGAATGCTCTGTTCCAGAACAACAGATAAATAGACTACATTCTGAATGGGAATGCTCTGTTCCAGAACAACAGATAAATAGACTACATTCTGATGGGAATGCTCTGTTCCAGAACAACAGATAAATAGATTACATTCTGATGGGAACGCTCTGTTCCAGAACAACAGATAAATAGACTACATTCTGATGGGAATGCTCTGTTCCAGAACAACAGATAAATAGACTACATTCTGAATGGGAATGCTCTGTTCCAGAACAACAGATAAATAGACTACATTCTGATGGGAATGCTCTGTTCCAGAACAACTGATAAATAGACTACATTCTGAACGAGAATGCTCTGTTCCAGAACAACAGATAAATAGACTACATTCTGATGGGAATGCTCTGTTCCAGAACAACAGATAAATAGACTACATTCTGAATGGGAATGCTCTGTTCCAGAACAACAGATAAATAGACTACATTCTGAATGGGAATGCTCTGTTCCAGAACAACAGATAAATAGACTACATTCTGAATGGGAATGCTCTGTTCCAGAACAACAGATAAATGGAATGCTCTGTTCCAGAACAACAGATAAATAGATTACATTCTGATGGGAACGCTCTGTTCCAGAACAACAGATAAATAGACTACATTCTGATGGGAATGCTCTGTTCCAGAACAACAGATAAATAGAGTACATTCTGATGAGAACGCTCTGTTCCAGAACAACAGATAAATAGACTACATTCTGATGGGAATGCTCTTCCAGAACAACAGATAAATAGACTACATTCTGATGGGAATGCTCTGTTCCAGAACAACAGATAAATAGACTACATTCTGAATGGGAATGCTCTGTTCCAGAACAACAGATAGACTACATTCTGATGGGAATGCTCTGTTCCAGAACAACAGATAAATAGACTACATTCTGATGGGAATGCTCTGTTCCAGAACAACAGATAAATAGACTACATTCTGAATGGGAATGCTCTGTTCCAGAACAACAGATAAATAGACTACATTCTGAATGGGAATGCTCTGTTCCAGAACAACAGATAAATAGACTACATTCTGAATGGGAATGCTCTGTTCCAGAACAACAGATAAATAGACTACATTCTGATGGGAACGCTCTGTTCCAGAACAACAGATAAATAGATTACATTCTGATGGGAATGCTCTGTTCCAGAACAACAGATAAATAGACTACATTCTGATGGGAATGCTCTGTTCCAGAACAACAGATAAATAGACTACATTCTGATGGGAATGCTCTGTTCCAGAACAACAGATAAATAGACTACATTCTGATGGGAATGCTCTGTTCCAGAACAACAGATAAATAGACTACATTCTGATGGGAATGCTCTGTTCCAGAACAACAGATAAATAGACTACATTCTGAATGGGAATGCTCTGTTCCAGAACAACAGATAAATAGACTACATTCTGAATGGGAATGCTCAGTTCCAGAACAACAGATAAATAGACTACATTCTGAACGAGAATGCTCTGTTCCAGAACAACAGATAAATAGACTACATTCTGATGGGAATGCTCTGTTCCAGAACAACAGATAAATAGACTACATTCTGAACGGGAATGCTCTGTTCCAGAACTACAGATAAATAGACTACATTCTGATGGGAATGCTCTGTTCCAGAACAACAGATAAATAGACTACATTCTGATGGGAATGCTCTGTTCCAGAACAACTGATAAATAGACTACATTCTGAACGAGAATGCTCTGTTCCAGAACAACAGATAAATAGACTACATTCTGATGGGAATGCTCTGTTCCAGAACAACAGATAAATAGACTACATTCTGAACGGGAATGCTCTGTTCCAGAACTACAGATAAATAGACTACATTCTGATGGGAATGCTCTGTTCCAGAACAACAGATAAATAGACTACATTCTGATGGGAATGCTCTGTTCCAGAACAACAGATAAATAGACTACATTCTGAACGGGAATGCTCTGTTCCAGAACAACAGATAAATAGACTACATTCTGATGGGAATGCTCTGTTCCAGAACAACAGATAAATAGACTACACTCTGAATGGGAATGCTCTGTTCCAGAACAACAGATAAATAGACTACATTCTGAATGGGAATGCTCTGTTCCAGAACAACATATAAATAGACTACATTCTGATGGGAATGCTCTGTTCCAGAACAACAGATAAATAGATTACATTCTGATGGGAACGCTCTGTTCCAGAACAACAGATAAATAGACTACATTCTGATGGGAATGCTCTGTTCCAGAACAACAGATAAATAGACTACATTCTGATGGGAACGCTCTGTTCCAGAACAACAGAAAAATAGACTACATTCTGATGGGAATGCTCTGTTCCAGAACAACAGATAAATAGACTACATTCTGATGGGAATGCTCTGTTCCAGAACAACAGATAAATAGACTACATTCTGAATGGGAATGCTCTGTTCCAGAACAACAGATAAATAGACTACATTCTGATGGGAATGCTCTGTTCCAGAACAACAGATAAATAGACTACATTCTGATGGGAATGCTCTGTTCCAGAACAACAGATAAATAGACTACATTCTGAATGGGAATGCTCTGTTCCAGAACAACAGATAAATAGACTACATTCTGAATGGGAATGCTCTGTTCCAGAACAACAGATAAATAGACTACATTCTGAATGGGAATGCTCTGTTCCAGAACAACTGATAAATAGACTACATTCTGAACGAGAATGCTCTGTTCCAGAACAACAGATAAATAGACTACATTCTGATGGGAATGCTCTGTTCCAGAACAACAGATAAATAGACTACATTCTGAACGGGAATGCTCTGTTCCAGAACTACAGATAAATAGACTACATTCTGATGGGAATGCTCTGTTCCAGAACAACAGATAAATAGACTACATTCTGATGGGAATGCTCTGTTCCAGAACAACAGATAAATAGACTACATTCTGAACGGGAATGCTCTGTTCCAGAACAACAGATAAATAGACTACATTCTGATGGGAATGCTCTGTTCCAGAACAACAGATAAATAGACTACATTCTGAATGGGAATGCTCTCTTCCAGAACAACAGATAAATAGACTACATTCTGAATGGGAATGCTCTGTTCCAGAACAACAGATAAATAGACTACATTCTGAATGGGAATGCTCTGTTCCAGAACAACAGATAAATAGACTACATTCTGATGGGAATGCTCTGTTCCAGAACAACAGATAAATAGATTACATTCTGATGGGAACGCTCTGTTCCAGAACAACAGATAAATAGACTACATTCTGATGGGAATGCTCTGTTCCAGAACAACAGATAAATAGACTACATTCTGATGGGAACGCTCTGTTCCAGAACAACAGAAAAATAGACTACATTCTGATGGGAATGCTCTGTTCCAGAACAACAGATAAATAGACTACATTCTGATGGTAATGCTCTGTTCCAGAACAACAGATAAATAGACTACATTCTGAATGGGAATGCTCTGTTCCAGAACAACAGATAAATAGACTACATTCTGATGGGAATGCTCTGTTCCAGAACAACAGATAAATAGACTACATTCTGATGGGAATGCTCTGTTCCAGAACAACAGATAAATAGACTACATTCTGATGGGAATGCTCAGTTCCAGAACAACAGATAAATAGACTACATTCTGATGGGAATGCTCTGTTCCAGAACAACAGATAAATAGACTACATTCTGATGGGAATGCTCTGTTCCAGAACAACAGATAAATAGACTACATTCTGATGGGAACGCTCTGTTCCAGAACAACAGATAAATAGACTACATTCTGATGGGAACGCTCTGTTCCAGAACAACAGATAAATAGACTACATTCTGAATGGGAATGCTCTGTTCCAGAACAACAGATAAATAGACTACATTCTG
Organism: Salmo salar; assembly: GCF_905237065.1. Taxonomy (NCBI): domain Eukaryota; kingdom Metazoa; phylum Chordata; class Actinopteri; order Salmoniformes; family Salmonidae; genus Salmo; species Salmo salar. The sequence continues at coordinate 73,342 of NW_025550300.1, read as the reverse complement.
AACGGGAATGCTCTGTTCCAGAACAACAGATAAATAGACTACATTCTGATGGGAATGCTCTGTTCCAGAACAACAGATAAATAGACTACATTCTGATGGGAATGCTCTGTTCCAGAACAACAGATAAATAGACTACATTCTGAATGGGAATGCTCTGTTCCAGAACAACAGATAAATAGACTACATTCTGAATGGGAATGCTCTGTTCCAGAACAACAGATAAATAGACTACATTCTGATGGGAATGCTCTGTTCCAGAACAACTGATAAATAGACTACATTCTGAACGAGAATGCTCTGTTCCAGAACAACAGATAAATAGACTACATTCTGATGGGAATGCTCTGTTCCAGAACAACAGATAAATAGACTACATTCTGATGGGAATGCTCTGTTCCAGAACAACAGATAAATAGACTACATTCTGATGGGAACGCTCTGTTCCAGAACAACAGAAAAATAGACTACATTCTGATGGGAATGCTCTGTTCCAGAACAACAGATAAATAGACTACATTCTGATGGTAATGCTCTGTTCCAGAACAACAGATAAATAGACTACATTCTGAATGGGAATGCTCTGTTCCAGAACAACAGATAAATAGACTACATTCTGATGGGAATGCTCTGTTCCAGAACAACAGATAAATAGACTACATTCTGATGGGAATGCTCTGTTCCAGAACAACAGATAAATAGACTACATTCTGAATGGGAATGCTCTGTTCCAGAACAACAGATAAATAGACTACATTCTGAATGGGAATGCTCTGTTCCAGAACAACAGATAAATAGACTACATTCTGAATGGGAATGCTCTGTTCCAGAACAACAGATAAATAGACTACATTCTGATGGGAACGCTCTGTTCCAGAACAACAGATAAATAGATTACATTCTGATGGGAATGCTCTGTTCCAGAACAACAGATAAATAGACTACATTCTGATGGGAATGCTCTGTTCCAGAACAACAGATAAATAGACTACATTCTGATGGGAATGCTCTGTTCCAGAACAACAGATAAATAGACTACATTCTGATGGGAATGCTCTGTTCCAGAACAACAGATAAATAGACTACATTCTGATGGGAATGCTCTGTTCCAGAACAACTGATAAATAGACTACATTCTGATGGCAACGCTCTGTTCCAGAACAACAGATAAATAGACTACATTCTGATGGGAACGCTCTGTTCCAGAACAACAGATAAATAGACTACATTCTGATGGGAATGCTCTGTTCCAGAACAACAGATAAACAGACTACATTCTGATGGGAATGCTCTGTTCCAGAACAACAGATAAATAGACTACATTCTGAATGGGAATGCTCTGTTCCAGAACAACAGATAAATAGACTACATTCTGAATGGAATGCTCTGTTCCAGAACAACAGATAAATAGACTACATTCTGAACGGGAATGCTCTGTTCCAGAACAACAGATAAATAGACTACATTCTGATGGGAATGCTCTGTTCCAGAACAACAGATAAATAGACTACATTCTGAATGGGAATGCTCTGTTCCAGAACAACAGATAAATAGACTACATTCTGAATGGGAATGCTCAGTTCCAGAACAACAGATAAATAGATTACATTCTGATGGGAATGCTCTGTTCCAGAACAACAGATAAATAGACTACATTCTGATGGGAATGCTCTGTTCCAGAACAACAGATAAATAGACTACATTCTGATGGGAATGCTCTGTTCCAGAACAACAGATAAATAGACTACATTCTGATGGGAACGCTCTGTTCCAGAACAACAGATAAATAGACTACATTCTGAATGGGAATGCTCTGTTCCAGAACAACAGATAAATAGACTACATTCTGAACGGGAATGCTCTGTTCCAGAACAACAGATAAATAGACTACATTCTGATGGGAATGCTCTGTTCCAGAACAACAGATAAATAGACTACATTCTGATGGGAATGCTCTGTTCCAGAACAACAGATAAATAGACTACATTCTGAATGGGAATGCTCTGTTCCAGAAAAACAGATAAATAGACTACATTCTGAATGGGAATGCTCTGTTCCAGAACAACAGATAAATAGACTATATTCTGATGGGAATGCTCTGTTCCAGAACAACTGATAAATAGACTACATTCTGAACGAGAATGCTCTGTTCCAGAACAACAGATAAATAGACTACATTCTGATGGGAATGCTCTGTTCCAGAACAACAGATAAATAGACTACATTCTGAATGGGAATGCTCTGTTCCAGAACAACAGATAAATAGACTACATTCTGATGGAAATGCTCTGTTCCAGAACAACAGATAAATAGACTACATTCTGATGGGAATGCTCTGTTCCAGAACAACAGATAAATAGACTACATACTGAATGGGAATGCTCTGTTCCAGAACAACAGATAAATAGACTACATTCTGAACGAGAATGCTCTGTTCCAGAACAACAGATAAATAGACTACATTCTGAACGAGAATGCTCTGTTCCAGAACAACAGATAAATAGACTACATTCTGATGGGAATGCTCTGTTCCAGAACAACAGATAAATAGACTACATTCTGAACGGGAATGCTCTGTTCCAGAACAACAGATAAATAGACTACATTCTGATGGGAATGCTCTGTTCCAGAACAACAGATAAATAGACTACATTCTGAATGGGAATGCTCTGTTCCAGAACAACAGATAAATAGACTACATTCTGATGGGAATGCTCTGTTCCAGAACAACAGATAAATAGACTACATTCTGATGGGAATGCTCTGTTCCAGAACAACAGATAAATAGACTACATTCTGAATGGGAATGCTCTGTTCCAGAACAACAGATAAATAGACTACATTCTGATGGGAATGCTCTGTTCCAGAACAACAGATAAATAGACTACATTCTGATGGGAATGCTCTGTTCCAGAACAACTGATAAATAGACTACATTCTGATGGGAATGCTCTGTTCCAGAACAACAGATAAATAGACTACATTCTGAACGGGAATGCTCTGTTCCAGAACAACTGTCACGTCCTGACCAGCAGATGGAGCTGGTGTAGTAGTTTGGGGGTCAGGACGTGGCAGTCTGGTGTGTGTCTTGTGACTCCTGATCAGGAACAGCTGGGAATCGTTGTTCCTGATTGGGAGTCACATATGTAGGAGTTGTTTGTCACTGGGGTTTGTGGGTAATTGTTTCTTGTTTAGTGTGTTTGCACCTGACAGGACTGTTGGCTGTCAGTTTTCTTGTTTTGTTTGTTATAGTTTTCTTTCTAATTAAATTGAAAGATGAATACTAACTCCGCTGCATTTTGGTCCATTCCTGAAGACAGCCCTTACAACAACAGATAAATAGACTACATTCTGATGGGAATGCTCTGTTCCAGAACAACAGATAAATAGACTACATTCTGAATGGAATGCTCTGTTCCAGAACAACAGATAAATAGACTACATTCTGAACGGGAATGCTCTGTTCCAGAACAACAGATAAATAGACTACATTATGATGGGAATGCTCTGTTCCAGAACAACAGATAAATAGACTACATTCTGAATGGGAATGCTCTGTTCCAGAACAACAGATAAATAGACTACATTCTGAATGGGAATGCTCAGTTCCAGAACAACAGATAAATAGATTACATTCTGATGGGAATGCTCTGTTCCAGAACAACAGATAAATAGACTACATTCTGATGGGAATGCTCTGTTCCAGAACAACAGATAAATAGACTACATTCTGATGGGAATGCTCTGTTCCAGAACAACAGATAAATAGACTACATTCTGATGGGAACGCTCTGTTCCAGAACAACAGATAAATAGACTACATTCTGAATGGGAATGCTCTGTTCCAGAACAACAGATAAATAGACTACATTCTGAACGGGAATGCTCTGTTCCAGAACAACAGATAAATAGACTACATTCTGATGGGAATGCTCTGTTCCAGAACAACAGATAAATAGACTACATTCTGATGGGAATGCTCTGTTCCAGAACAACAGATAAATAGACTACATTCTGAATGGGAATGCTCTGTTCCAGAACAACAGATAAATAGACTACATTCTGAATGGGAATGCTCTGTTCCAGAACAACAGATAAATAGACTACATTCTGATGGGAATGCTCTGTTCCAGAACAACAGATAAATAGACTACATTCTGATGGGAATGCTCTGTTCCAGAACAACAGATAAATAGACTATATTCTGATGGGAATGCTCTGTTCCAGAACAACTGATAAATAGACTACATTCTGAACGAGAATGCTCTGTTCCAGAACAACAGATAAATAGACTACATTCTGATGGGAATGCTCTGTTCCAGAACAACAGATAAATAGACTACATTCTGAATGGGAATGCTCTGTTCCAGAACTACAGATAAATAGACTACATTCTGATGGGAATGCTCTGTTCCAGAACAACAGATAAATAGACTACATTCTAATGGGAATGCTCTGTTCCAGAACAACAGATAAATAGACTACATTCTGAACAGGAATGCTCTGTTCCAGAACAACAGATAAATAGACTACATTCTGATGGGAATGCTCTGTTCCAGAACAACAGATAAATAGACTACATTCTGAATGGGAATGCTCTGTTCCAGAACAACAGATAAATAGACTACATTCTGATGGAAATGCTCTGTTCCAGAACAACAGATAAATAGACTACATTCTGATGGGAATGCTCTGTTCCAGAACAACAGATAAATAGACTACATACTGAATGGGAATGCTCTGTTCCAGAACAACAGATAAATAGACTACATTCTGAACGAGAATGCTCTGTTCCAGAACAACAGATAAATAGACTACATTCTGAACGAGAATGCTCTGTTCCAGAACAACAGATAAATAGACTACATTCTGATGGGAATGCTCTGTTCCAGAACAACAGATAAATAGACTACATTCTGAACGGGAATGCTCTGTTCCAGAACAACAGATAAATAGACTACATTCTGATGGGAATGCTCTGTTCCAGAACAACAGATAAATAGACTACATTCTGAACGGGAATGCTCTGTTCCAGAACAACAGATAAATAGACTACATTCTGATGGGAACGCTCTGTTCCAGAACAACAGATAAATAGACTACATTCTGATGGGAATGCTCTGTTCCAGAACAACAGATAAACAGACTACATTCTGATGGGAATGCTCTGTTCCAGAACAACAGATAAATAGACTACATTCTGAATGGGAATGCTCTGTTCCAGAACAACAGATAAATAGACTACATTCTGAATGGAATGCTCTGTTCCAGAACAACAGATAAATAGACTACATTCTGAACGGGAATGCTCTGTTCCAGAACAACAGATAAATAGACTACATTCTGATGGGAATGCTCTGTTCCAGAACAACAGATAAATAGACTACATTCTGAATGGGAATGCTCTGTTCCAGAACAACAGATAAATAGACTACATTCTGAATGGGAATGCTCAGTTCCAGAACAACAGATAAATAGATTACATTCTGATGGGAATGCTCTGTTCCAGAACAACAGATAAATAGACTACATTCTGATGGGAATGCTCTGTTCCAGAACAACAGATAAATAGACTACATTCTGATGGGAATGCTCTGTTCCAGAACAACAGATAAATAGACTACATTCTGATGGGAACGCTCTGTTCCAGAACAACAGATAAATAGACTACATTCTGAATGGGAATGCTCTGTTCCAGAACAACAGATAAATAGACTACATTCTGAACGGGAATGCTCTGTTCCAGAACAACAGATAAATAGACTACATTCTGATGGGAATGCTCTGTTCCAGAACAACAGATAAATAGACTACATTCTGATGGGAATGCTCTGTTCCAGAACAACAGATAAATAGACTACATTCTGAATGGGAATGCTCTGTTCCAGAAAAACAGATAAATAGACTACATTCTGAATGGGAATGCTCTGTTCCAGAACAACAGATAAATAGACTATATTCTGATGGGAATGCTCTGTTCCAGAACAACTGATAAATAGACTACATTCTGAACGAGAATGCTCTGTTCCAGAACAACAGATAAATAGACTACATTCTGATGGGAATGCTCTGTTCCAGAACAACAGATAAATAGACTACATTCTGAATGGGAATGCTCTGTTCCAGAACTACAGATAAATAGACTACATTCTGATGGGAATGCTCTGTTCCAGAACAACAGATAAATAGACTACATTCTGATGGGAATGCTCTGTTCCAGAACAACAGATAAATAGACTACATTCTGAACAGGAATGCTCTGTTCCAGAACAACAGATAAATAGACTACATTCTGATGGGAATGCTCTGTTCCAGAACAACAGATAAATAGACTACATTCTGAATGGGAATGCTCTGTTCCAGAACAACAGATAAATAGACTACATTCTGATGGAAATGCTCTGTTCCAGAACAACAGATAAATAGACTACATTCTGATGGGAATGCTCTGTTCCAGAACAACAGATAAATAGACTACATACTGAATGGGAATGCTCTGTTCCAGAACAACAGATAAATAGACTACATTCTGAACGAGAATGCTCTGTTCCAGAACAACAGATAAATAGACTACATTCTGAACGAGAATGCTCTGTTCCAGAACAACAGATAAATAGACTACATTCTGATGGGAATGCTCTGTTCCAGAACAACAGATAAATAGACTACATTCTGAACGGGAATGCTCTGTTCCAGAACAACAGATAAATAGACTACATTCTGATGGGAATGCTCTGTTCCAGAACAACAGATAAATAGACTACATTCTGAATGGGAATGCTCTGTTCCAGAACAACAGATAAATAGACTACATTCTGATGGGAATGCTCTGTTCCAGAACAACAGATAAATAGACTACATTCTGATGGGAATGCTCTGTTCCAGAACAACAGATAAATAGACTACATTCTGAATGGGAATGCTCTGTTCCAGAACAACAGATAAATAGACTACATTCTGATGGGAATGCTCTGTTCCAGAACAACAGATAAATAGACTACATTCTGATGGGAATGCTCTGTTCCAGAACAACTGATAAATAGACTACATTCTGATGGGAATGCTCTGTTCCAGAACAACAGATAAATAGACTACATTCTGAACGGGAATGCTCTGTTCCAGAACAACTGTCACGTCCTGACCAGCAGATGGAGCTGGTGTAGTAGTTTGGGGGTCAGGACGTGGCAGTCTGGTGTGTGTCTTGTGACTCCTGATCAGGAACAGCTGGGAATCGTTGTTCCTGATTGGGAGTCACATATGTAGGAGTTGTTTGTCACTGGGGTTTGTGGGTAATTGTTTCTTGTTTAGTGTGTTTGCACCTGACAGGACTGTTGGCTGTCAGTTTTCTTGTTTTGTTTGTTATAGTTTTCTTTCTAATTAAATTGAAAGATGAATACTAACTCCGCTGCATTTTGGTCCATTCCTGAAGACAGCCCTTACAACAACAGATAAATAGACTACATTCTGATGGGAATGCTCTGTTCCAGAACAACAGATAAATAGACTACATTCTGAATGGAATGCTCTGTTCCAGAACAACAGATAAATAGACTACATTCTGAACGGGAATGCTCTGTTCCAGAACAACAGATAAATAGACTACATTATGATGGGAATGCTCTGTTCCAGAACAACAGATAAATAGACTACATTCTGAATGGGAATGCTCTGTTCCAGAACAACAGATAAATAGACTACATTCTGAATGGGAATGCTCAGTTCCAGAACAACAGATAAATAGATTACATTCTGATGGGAATGCTCTGTTCCAGAACAACAGATAAATAGACTACATTCTGATGGGAATGCTCTGTTCAAGAACAACAGATAAATAGACTACATTCTGATGGGAACGCTCTGTTCCAGAACAACAGATAAATAGACTACATTCTGAATGGGAATGCTCTGTTCCAGAACAACAGATAAATAGACTACATTCTGAACGGGAATGCTCTGTTCCAGAACAACAGATAAATAGACTACATTCTGATGGGAATGCTCTGTTCCAGAACAACAGATAAATAGACTACATTCTGATGGGAATGCTCTGTTCCAGAACAACAGATAAATAGACTACATTCTGAATGGGAATGCTCTGTTCCAGAACAACAGATAAATAGACTACATTCTGAATGGGAATGCTCTGTTCCAGAACAACAGATAAATAGACTACATTCTGATGGGAATGCTCTGTTCCAGAACAACAGATAAATAGACTACATTCTGATGGGAATGCTCTGTTCCAGAACAACAGATAAATAGACTATATTCTGATGGGAATGCTCTGTTCCAGAACAACTGATAAATAGACTACATTCTGAACGAGAATGCTCTGTTCCAGAACAACAGATAAATAGACTACATTCTGATGGGAATGCTCTGTTCCAGAACAACAGATAAATAGACTACATTCTGAATGGGAATGCTCTGTTCCAGAACTACAGATAAATAGACTACATTCTGATGGGAATGCTCTGTTCCAGAACAACAGATAAATAGACTACATTCTGATGGGAATGCTCTGTTCCAGAACAACAGATAAATAGACTACATTCTGAACAGGAATGCTCTGTTCCAGAACAACAGATAAATAGACTACATTCTGATGGGAATGCTCTGTTCCAGAACAACAGATAAATAGACTACATTCTGAATGGGAATGCTCTGTTCCAGAACAACAGATAAATAGACTACATTCTGATGGAAATGCTCTGTTCCAGAACAACAGATAAATAGACTACATTCTGATGGGAATGCTCTGTTCCAGAACAACACATAAATAGACTACATACTGAATGGGAATGCTCTGTTCCAGAACAACAGATAAATAGACTACATTCTGAACGAGAATGCTCTGTTCCAGAACAACAGATAAATAGACTACATTCTGAACGAGAATGCTCTGTTCCAGAACAACAGATAAATAGACTACATTCTGATGGGAATGCTCTGTTCCAGAACAACAGATAAATAGACTACATTCTGAACGGGAATGCTCTGTTCCAGAACAACAGATAAATAGACTACATTCTGATGGGAATGCTCTGTTCCAGAACAACAGATAAATAGACTACATTCTGAACGGGAATGCTCTGTTCCAGAACAACAGATAAATAGACTACATTCTGATGGGAATGCTCTGTTCCAGAACAACAGATAAATAGACTACATTCTGATGGGAATGCTCTGTTCCAGAACAACAGATAAATAGACTACATTCTGAATGGGAATGCTCTGTTCCAGAACAACAGATAAATAGACTACATTCTGATGGGAATGCTCTGTTCCAGAACAACAGATAAATAGACTACATTCTGATGGGAATGCTCTGTTCCAGAACAACTGATAAATAGACTACATTCTGATGGGAATGCTCTGTTCCAGAACAACAGATAAATAGACTACATTCTGAACGGGAATGCTCTGTTCCAGAACAACTGTCACGTCCTGACCAGCAGATGGAGCTGGTGTAGTAGTTTGGGGGTCAGGACGTGGCAGTCTGGTGTGTGTCTTGTGACTCCTGATCAGGAACAGCTGGGAATCGTTGTTCCTGATTGGGAGTCACATATGTAGGAGTTGTTTGTCACTGGGGTTTGTGGGTAATTGTTTCTTGTTTAGTGTGTTTGCACCTGACAGGACTGTTGGCTGTCAGTTTTCTTGTTTTGTTTGTTATAGTTTTCTTTCTAATTAAATTGAAAGATGAATACTAACTCCGCTGCATTTTGGTCCATTCCTGAAGACAGCCCTTACAACAACAGATAAATAGACTACATTCTGATGGGAATGCTCTGTTCCAGAACAACAGATAAATAGACTACATTCTGAATGGAATGCTCTGTTCCAGAACAACAGATAAATAGACTACATTCTGAACGGGAATGCTCTGTTCCAGAACAACAGATAAATAGACTACATTATGATGGGAATGCTCTGTTCCAGAACAACAGATAAATAGACTACATTCTGAATGGGAATGCTCTGTTCCAGAACAACAGATAAATAGACTACATTCTGAATGGGAATGCTCAGTTCCAGAACAACAGATAAATAGATTACATTCTGATGGGAATGCTCTGTTCCAGAACAACAGATAAATAGACTACATTCTGATGGGAATGCTCTGTTCCAGAACAACAGATAAATAGACTACATTCTGATGGGAATGCTCTGTTCCAGAACAACAGATAAATAGACTACATTCTGATGGGAACGCTCTGTTCCAGAACAACAGATAAATAGACTACATTCTGAATGGGAATGCTCTGTACCAGAACAACAGATAAATAGACTACATTCTGAACGGGAATGCTCTGTTCCAGAACAACAGATAAATAGACTACATTCTGATGGGAATGCTCTGTTCCAGAACAACAGATAAATAGACTACATTCTGATGGGAATGCTCTGTTCCAGAACAACAGATAAATAGACTACATTCTGAATGGGAATGCTCTGTTCCAGAACAACAGATAAATAGACTACATTCTGAATGGGAATGCTCTGTTCCAGAACAACAGATAAATAGACTACATTCTGATGGGAATGCTCTGTTCCAGAACAACTGATAAATAGACTACATTCTGAACGAGAATGCTCTGTTCCAGAACAACAGATAAATAGACTACATTCTGATGGGAATGCTCTGTTCCAGAACAACAGATAAATAGACTACATTCTGAACGGGAATGCTCTGTTCCAGAACTACAGATAAATAGACTACATTCTGATGGGAATGCTCTGTTCCAGAACAACAGATAAATAGACTACATTCTGATGGGAATGCTCTGTTCCAGAACAACAGATAAATAGACTACATTCTGAACAGGAATGCTCTGTTCCAGAACAACAGATAAATAGACTACATTCTGATGGGAATGCTCTGTTCCAGAACAACAGATAAATAGACTACATTCTGAATGGGAATGCTCTGTTCCAGAACAACAGATAAATAGACTACATTCTGATGGAAATGCTCTGTTCCAGAACAACAGATAAATAGACTACATTCTGATGGGAATGCTCTGTTCCAGAACAACAGATAAATAGACTACATTCTGAATGGGAATGCTCTGTTCCAGAACAACAGATAAATAGACTACATTCTGATGGGAATGCTCTGTTCCAGAACAACAGATAAATAGACTACATTCTGATGGGAATGCTCTGTTCCAGAACAACTGATAAATAGACTACATTCTGATGGGAATGCTCTGTTCCAGAACAACAGATAAATAGACTGCATTCTGATGGGAATGCTCTGTTCCAGAACAACAGATAAATAGACTACATTCTGATGGGAATGCTCTGTTCCAGAACAACAGATAAATAGACTACATTCTGATGGGAATGCTCTGTTCCAGAACAACAGATAAATAGACTACATTCTGAATGGGAATGCTCTGTTCCAGAACAACAGATAAATAGACTACATTCTGATTCCATCCTAATTAACTATTTGGTCATTCGTTATACCAATTGTTGTACTTACACTATACCCCTCTAGGTTTATTCACTATGGTTATACTCAGCTCTAGGTAGTATTTTCTATCTACTCTGAAGAGTTTCAGAGAGTACTCCCTGATGAAGGCCATGCAGACAAAACCCCGTTTTTAATCTTTGTTTCCATTGAATACATATAGAGGCATTTCAATTCATTATATGAAGAGTGCCTTGGTCCTCCTTTCTTTCTGATGACCAATTTACCCCTTTTACCAAAGAGCACCTTCTGTCTACCAAAACATATTATCATGGACCTTAGTGGCGTCTTTCTACCAAAACATATTATCGTGGACCTTAGTGGCTTCTGTCTACCAAAACATATTATCGTGGACCTCAGTGGCTTCTGTCTACCAAAACATATTATCGTGGACCTTAGTGGCGTCTTTCTACCAAAACATATTATCGTGCACCTTAGTGGCTTCTGTCTACCAAAACATACTATCGTGGACCTTAGTGGCGTCTTTCTACCAAAACATATTATCGTGTACCTTAGTGGCTTCTGTCTACCAAAACATACTATCGTGGACCTTAGTGGCGTCTTTCTACCAAAACATATTATCGTGGACCTTAGTGGCTTCTGTCTACCAAAACATATTATCGTGGACCTCAGTGGCTTCTGTCTACCAAAACATATTATCGTGGACCTTAGTGGCGTCTTTCTACCAAAACATATTATCGTGCACCTTAGTGGCTTCTGTCTACCAAAACATACTATCGTGGACCTTAGTGGCGTCTTTCTACCAAAACATATTATCGTGGACCTTAGTGGCGTCTTTCTACCAAAACATATTATCGTGTACCTTAGTGGCTTCTGTCTACCAAAACATACTATCGTGGACCTTAGTGGCGTCTTTCTACCAAAACATATTATCGTGGACCTTAGTGGCTTCTGTCTACCAAAACATACTATCGTGGACCTTAATAGCGCTTCCCTTTCTTCTCTACAACTTAAGAAGTGTTGTTGGAGGTATGATGTCATACCGGTGTCATGTCTGTGGAAGCCTGGCCCGGTCTGATCCAGTGATCCATGCCAGCCCCATCGCTGGCACACACACCTGGACACAGCACCTGTTCCTGTCAATGGAGATGATGACCCTGTGTGTGTGTTTCGAGATGACAGCCCTCTCTGTCGAAGAGCTGTTGTACGGAGGACCCCAGGGTTGTAGGTGTAGATGGAACGAGAGAGAGGAGGAGGAGGAGGACGACGACGAAGGGAACGTTGAGAGGGATGGATGAGGAGGGGGAGAGAGAGAGTTTGCGCCAGTCCTTCAGTCCTCCACTAACGTCAGTGCCTTCTCCCCACTTTAAATATCCCTTGGAGAAAGGCCTGCTGCAAACCAGTAAGTGTGTTATACATAATGATGCCTTGCCATTAGTTGCTGAGCGCGGACAGGAAGAGGAAGAGGAGAGGAAGAGGAAGAGGAGAGGGAGATACAGGGGTAGGGAGGGAGAAAGGGAGGGATAGATGGATAGAGGGGAGGGAGAGATAGAAGGGAGGGAGGGAGAGAGATAGCGGGGAAAGGGAGATATGGCTGGGGCCCAGGCAAGAGCTTTGGGGGAGGGAGGGGGAGAGAGAGATATGGCTGGGGCCCAGGCGAGAGCTTTGGGGGAGGGAGGGGGAGAGAGAGATATGGCTGGGGCCCAGGCGTGAGCTTTGAGGGAGGGGGAGAGAGAGAGATATGGCTGGTGCCCAGGCGAGAGCTTTGAGGGATGGAGGGGGAGAGAGAGATATGGCTGGGGCCCAGGCGAGAGCTTTGAGGGAGGGAGGGTATTAAAGAAATGGAAGAGAGAAAAAGAGAGCGATCGGGCTCGTGAAGGGTATTCAAGAGAACTTAAACAGCCCCAAGGGAGTGATGAACGCTGTCTTCTCCCTGTCCTGGGGACTGAATTCCACTTGCCAGTAGCCACTGACCAGATTGAGGTTTGAGTACAAGGCGGCTTCTTTGAGGCACGTCAGGCATTACTCGATGTGAGGGAGAGGGTACGCACCTTTTGTGGGTCAGGGTGTTGAGTCTGCGGTAATCTACACAGAACCTCCAGGTCCCGTCCTTTTTCCTTCACCAGTACCACCGGTACAGCCCAGGGACTCGAGCTTTTTGTGATTTACCTCGGATTCCAGCATCACTGGCAGTAGGAGTCTGAGTTCCGTGTACAGGCTTGGTGGAATTGGCCGGTGTCGCTCTCGGCTGGGGGGCAATACTAGTGGGAATCCTCCTCATGGGCAGAGAACACACTTGTGCATTGAGCCTTTGTTGCTAGATTGTCTCAAGTCCCTCTACCGGTGGGAGGTTTACTGACCATCAGGCTGTAGTTGGACTGTCTGCAGATCAACCTCAACTTCACCTGGTGTCAAGTCTTGCTCTACACAGATTGGAGAAGGCTCCAAGAGGTTGACTGTGGCCAGCGGGCGTCGCCTCGGTATCTCAAGGGTGTAAGGGTGGTGTAGTTCGCAAGGGTAGCCTTCCTCCTTGCACTCTCACCACCGTTCAAGCAAATTGCCACTCAACTCCTTCACCAGGATCCTCCACCAGGATCCACCAGGGTCCTCCACCAGTATCCTCCACCAGGATCCTCCACCAGTATCCTCCACCAGGATCCTCCACCAGGATCCTCCACCAGGGTCCTCCACCAGGGTCCTCCACCAGGGTCTTCCACCAGGATCCTTCACCAGGGCACAATAGTCTTTGGAGGAGCTCCTTTCCAACAACCCACAGCAACTTCTCACTGTTAGCTGAGGATCTCAATGGGGTCACTCAGGCGTGCAGTACTTGGTCCCCCCTCAGGTTCTTCTGCAGGCAGCAGACAGCGAAAGCATTCTGCCACTCCTTCCTGGCAGCTGCCCCAAAGGTGATGTTGAGCCCAGTGACACCCTGGGAGACTCCTTGGAACAGCTCCTTCTTCTTCTTCTTCTTCTCTTTTCAGCATTGGGCTATAACGTTCATCCCAAGGATTCTTTGGTCAGCCCCCAGACAGTCATCCTCTACAATCACAACCCCCTTGGCTGGAACTTGAACTCCTCCCACAACAACAACAAATATATCCACAACTGCGTAGGCAACATACGGGATGTGTAGGGTCATTGGCTGCCTTCAACATGAGCCAGCTGAGGTCTGAAGAAATCCTGCATGGCTAGATGGCCAAGCCACTTATGAAGAAAAAAATTTGACTGAACAATCATTACTTGGGACCCCGTATCCCAAAACACATGGTATTATTTATTCCGTTTACCTTCACTACTATATGAGAGTATTTTCTCACAACAGCAAACTTCTCAGGGCTTTCCTCCTGCCTGGTGCCTACAGCCCCGAGCACTCGCCCTACAACGGCCGGTGGATTCCTGTTTTTAAGGGGCCTGGTTCATCTCTCTGCGGGGAAGCAGAAACATTGGATGTGGCCAGGCTGTCCACACCCCCAAACAGATGGGTCTGCCCTGTCGGTCCCACTGGAATTGGGCTCTCCTTATATTAGAGAAAGGAACATATTGCCCCGCCTATTACATGCCCTCTTGGCTCCTCCTTTCGGCCGTGGTGGGGCAGGCTGAATGAGTCATCTGCTGTCTGACTTCTCTCACTAGGGTCTCTGCCAGGATGCTCAGCTGCTTCTTCATCTCCTGCCTTAGCTCGGCACGCATGTTCTCCTTCCAAGTCTGCGGTAGTCACAGCGGCTGGGGGCGCCACCTGTAGGGGGAACAACAGTACGGCAACCCTGGCAGTCCTTTCCCTCCATCTCTCTGGCCAGCGAATCATCGCATTCTGTTCCCTGTGCTCCTGAAGGACTAGAGCTTTCTGCCCCCTGTGCTCCTGAAGGACTAGAGCTTTCTGCCCCCTGTGCTCCTGAAGGATTAGAGCTTTCTGGCCCCTGTGCTCCTGAAGGATTAGAGCTTTCTGCCCCCTGTGCTCCTGAAGGATTAGAGCTTTCTGCCCCCTGTGCTCCTGAAGGACTAGAGCTTTCTGCCCCCTGTGCTCCTGAAGGACTAGAGCTTTCTGCCCCCTGTGCTCCTGAAGGATTAGAGCTTTCTGCCCCCTGTGCTCCTGAAGGACTAGAGCTTTCTGCCCCCTGTGCTCCTGAAGGACTAGAGCTTTCTGCCCCCTGTGCTCCTGAAGGACTAGAGCTTTCTGCCCCTGTGCTCCTGAAGGACTAGAGCTTTCTGCCCCTGTGCTCCTGAAGGATTAGAGCTTTCTGCCCCCTGTGCTCCTGAAGGATTAGAGCTTTCTGCCCCCTGTGCTCCTGAAGGACTAGAGCTTTCTGCCCCCTGTGCTCCTGAAGGACTAGAGCTTTCTGCCCCCTGTGCTCCTGAAGGACTAGAGCTTTCTGCCCCCTGTGCTCCTGAAGGACTAGAGCTTTCTGCCCCTGTGCTCCTGAAGGACTAGAGCTTTCTGCCCCCTGTGCTCCTGAAGGACTAGAGCTTTCTGCCCCCTGTGCTCCTGAAGGACTAGAGCTTTCTGCTGGAAACAGTTGTTTCCTCTTGGACAAATGTAAACCGTTGTTTCAGAGTAATATGTGTCCTTTTGTTTGCTTCAACTTCAAGAGACCCACATAGAGTGGTTATTTCAGTCTTTGCTCTTCCTGGTTTTATTAGTCCTCAACGAGTGATTCACACCAAGTAGTCCCTTCTCCTCCACAGTGTGTCTGGAGTAGATCTACAGGATAATGACTCCTCTCCTTGAAACAGGAAGGAAGGAAGCACCTCATCAATAACAGGCTTAGCAGCCATACTGCAGAGCTCAGTCTAACAGCGTGTAGGGAGTAGGGAACAGGGACGTGTGTGTGTGTGTGTGTGTGTGTAAGTGTGGGTGTGTGTGTGTGTGTGTGGGGAGGGGGGGTAGGAACAGGGACAGGCATGTCGCACAGAAGATGCACAAACTAACACATACAGTGCCTTCAGAAAGTATTCAGACCCCTTGACTTTTTCCACATTTTGCTATGTTACAGCCTTATTCTAAAATTGATACAATGAACAAAATTCCTCAGCAATCTACACACATAATGACAAAGCGAAAACCAGTTTTGAGATTTTTTTTTTAGCAAATTTACATATATATAAAAATACATATATTTACCTAAGTATTCAGAGCTTTTGCTATGAGACTCTAAATTGAGCTCAGGTGCATCCTGTTTCCATTTATCATCCTTGAGATGTTTCTACAACTTGGAGTCCGCCTGTGGTAAATTCAATTGATTGGACATGAATTGGAAAGCCACATACCTGTTTATATAAGGTCTCACAGTTTACAATGCATGTCAGAGCAAAAAGTACTCAGGACCTCAGATTGGGGTGAACGTTCAGCTTCCAGCAGGACAGCAACCCAAAGCACACAGTCAAGACAATGTAGGAGTGGCTTCGGGACAAGTTTCTGAATGTCCTTGAGTGGCCCAGCCAGAGCCCGGACTTGTACCCGATCGAATATCTCTGTAGAGACCTGAAAATAGCTGTGCAACAACGCTCCCCATCCAACCAGACAGAGCTTGAGAGGATCTGCAGAGAAGAATGGGAGACACACCCCAAATACAGGTGTGCCAAGCTTGTAGCATCATACCCAAGAAAACTCGAAGCTGTAATTGCTGCCAAAAGTATTTCAACAAAGTACTGAGTAAAGGGTCTGAATACTTATGCAAATGTGATATTTCAGTTTTTGTTGTTGTAATAAATTAGCAAACATTTCTAAATACCTGTTGTTGCTTTGTCATTATGGGATATTGTGTGTAGATTGATGAGGGCGGGATTTTTTTAAAAAACATTTTAGAATAATGCTTTAACCAACAAACAAAATGTGGAAAAAGTCAAGGGGTTTAGATACTTTCCCAAGGCTCTGTATGCATGGACAAAAACAAATGATTACGCACACAAGGTATGATTTACATCCATGATTAATTCACGTCAAAGAAAAAAACTAAATGACAATATGAATCTTATTGCTTGTGATAATCAAATGCAATCATATTTCAAACATGATATTGACATTTTAAGTTTGGTACGACAATAGCAAAGGTAATTTTCCCAAAACGTAATTTTGTTCTTATTTTTTTCCCCCCATTAATTTCCAAAATCATCCTCTCTCCCACTCTCAGCACAGCTGCCAAACTGCCAGAGCCTGCTATTGCTGCAGATACTAATTATACAATTGCCACTTTGATGTCCAATAGTCATTAAAGATTCAATTGGCTCAGGAGGATATTAATAGAGCATTAATCAACACAGTCTAATTAGCTAATAACATGATAATTAAATAATGTATTTTCAAGTTGTGAGACACGTAGTGCTTATTATATTATATATTATTCTACCATACAGGTTAATTTAGCTGTATTTCTGACAGAACGAGAAGAGTGTGGAGGTGTGTGTGTGTGGGGGTGGGGGGGAGTTGTGTGTGTGTGTGGGGTGAGTGTGTGTGTCTGTGTGTGTGTGGGGGGAGTTGTGTGTGTGTGTGTGTGTGTGTGTGTGTGTGTGTGTGTGTGTGTGTGTGGGGGAGGGGGTTGTGTGTGTGGGGGTTGTGTGTGTGTGTGTGTGGGGTTGTGTGTGTGTGTGTGTGTGTGTGTGTGTGTGTGGGGGGGGAGGGGGTTGTGTGTGTGGGGTGTGTGTGTGTGTGTGTGTGTGTGTGTGTGTGTTTTGGGGGGGGTGTAAAGCATTGAATAACTGAGGTGACTTAGAAAGTCAATAGAATGAACTGAGGTGACTGAAATAGAGTGAATTGAGTCGACGCGGACGTCGTCTAGAGACTCCAGAGGGATTTCACAAGTCTAGCCTGGTCCCCCCCCCACCCCTCGCAGTCTCTTCCCCTGAGATCGATCACAGCAGATTAAACTAAAGGGAATGCTAACATGATGACGATGATGGCCTGGCTACAG
>NW_025550300.1:0-52500 GCF_905237065.1 Salmo salar | reverse complement strand
GTACATTCTAGAACACAGGCAAGGTTAGAACCCCACTACATTCTAGAACACAGGCAAGGTTAGAACCCCACTATATTCTAGAACACAGGCAAGGTTAGAACCCCACTATATTCTAGAACACAGGCAAGGTTAGAACCCCACTACATTCTAGAACACAGGCAAGGTTAGAACCACACTACATTCTAGAACACAGGCAAGATTAGAACCCCACTATATTCTAGAATAAGAGGTACAAGATGAAGGATATAAATGTAATTGAGTAGCTCTACCCTGTATCAATAACACGTCTGTCCGGAGACAGTAATGCACTTCATTATTTGGTAAAGAATTGAGGAGATGTTCTGTGTGTATCAGGCAAGCAGGTCATCAACAGGACTGGTAATGTGGAGGGAGATAGTATTGATATTTCACTAAGCTGACTAAATAATACACAGGCGACATTTGCACACAGTGTATATAGATTTTTTTATTGTGTTATTGAGTGTATGTTTGTTTATTGTGTAACTCTGTGTTGTTTTTGTCGCACTGCTTTGCTTTATCTTGGCCAGGTCGCAGTTGTAAATGAGAACTTGTTCTCAACTAGCTTACCTGGTTAAATAAAGGTGAAATATATATATATATTTTTTTTAAATAGACAACTAATAATTTATTTCAATAGGCTTTTGTCATTTTCCTGCGCAAATAACTGAAATGGAGACAGAATAAAGTATATTCAGGAGAGAGAGAAGATAGAGCCATGAAAGAGATGAAAGGTTTATTTAATCTATTTGTAAGGTAAAAGAGTCTTCCAGCACCATATCTTAATGTTTGATGCAGTGAATTCATAATGCCCACAATAGGGCTGAATGCATGACAGATGTTAATGGACAATGCCCACAATAGGGCTGAATGCATGACAGATGTTAATGGACAATGCCCACAATAGGGCTGAATGCATGACAGATGTTAATGGACAATGCCCACACCCTATCAGGGCTGAATGCATGACAGATGTTAATGCACAATGCCCACACCCTATCAGGGCTGAATGCATGACAGATGTTAATGCACAATGCCCACAATAGGGCTGAATGCATGACAGATGTGAATGCACAATGCCCACAATAGGGCTGAATGCATGACAGATATGATTTATTATTTACAGATACTGATTAAATCTACAAATACTGGTACTGTTGACAATAGATGAGAAAGATTATACTAAACATTAACACAATATAAGGCCAGTTATTGTTATTAAAAGTAGACCAGTGAATATTGTAAGCAGTTTATTCCAGTTTATTCCTATTCCATAATTACTAGAACGAAATTTGTTTTTTTTTTTGGGGGGGGGGACCACAAAGAAAGAGGGCGGGATAGATTGACAGAGAGAGAGGGAGGGAGGGAGGGAGAGAGGGAGAGAAAGAGGGAGAGAGAGGGAGAATGAAGGAAAGAGAGAGAGAGAGAGAGTGGGAGAGGGAGAGAAAGGGAGAGAAAGAGGGAGAGAGCGGGAGAGTGAGAGGGAGAGGGAGAGAGAAAGAGGGAGAGGGAGGGAGAGTGAGGGGAAAGAGAGAGAGAGAGAGGAGAGGGAGAGAAAGGGATAGAGAAAGAGGGAGAGAGCGGGAGAGAGAGAGGGAGAGGGAGAGAGAAAGAGGAGAGAGTGAGAGAGGGAGAGGGAGAGAAAGGGATAGAGAAAGAGGGAGAGAGCGGAGAGAGAGAGGAGAGGGAGAGAGAAAGAGGGAGAGAGTGAGAGATAGAGGGAGAGGGAGAGAAAGGAGAGAGAAGAGGGAGAGAGCGGGAGAGTGAGAGATAGAGGGAGAGGGAGATCGACAGAGAGAGAGTATTTTACATACCGTGGCCGTCAGTAAGGTTCCAGCACATCAACCACGAACAAAGGGAGGTGCTGTTCCTCCTTGCTCCGCTCCTGAAAGACCCCGTGATTCATCCACAGTCAAGAATTACCCAGCGCAGAAAGGTCATGCTCAATTTCTGTCTAGAAATGATATTTTCCCACCATGTTATAAACATTTATCTGATACCTTTATTGGCTTTATTAGATCTGACAGTGTAGTTAAGCCATTTCCCTTCACCGAACAAGGGTCACGGCAGTTAACATTCGCGAAAGTTCCCATCTAATTGGAGAGGTTAGGTTTGTATTCATTGGGGCTGGAGAGAGAGAGAGAGAAGAGAGAGAGAGAGAGAGAGAGAGAGAGAGAGAAGAGAGAGAAGAGAGAGAGAGAGGCACGTCCACCTGGTGCGGCAGTGGCGTCATTACCAATGGGAAGTGAAGTGTCCCACAGACCTGCTCACACACATTTATTTGCACATAAATATCACAGCACATGCTAGCATAACAGCTAACACTCTGAATACAGCATTAAAATAGAACAGCTAGCTTGATAGCTAACACTAAAAATCGAACGGCTGGCATAATAGCTAACTTGAAAATAGAACAGCTAGCATAATAGCTAACTCAAGAATAGAACAGCTAGCATAATAGCTAACTCAAGAATAGAACAGCTAGCTTGATAGCTAACACTAAAATAGAACGGCTGGCAAAATAGCTAACTCGAAAATAGAACAGCTAGCATAATAGCTAACTCTAGAATATTAAAGCTAATATAATAGCTAAAACTGTAATAGAATGGCTAGCAAAATAGTTAACTCTAGAATATTAAAGCTAATATAATAGCTAAAACTGTAATAGAATGGCTAGCATAACAGCTAACTGTAGAATTTAACAGCTATCATAATAACTACAACTGTAATAGAATGGTTATGGTGTTACTATGCATTATTAGTGCAGAGAGGTTGCCTAAAGCTGCAGCCAGCCGCAATAGACATGATGTAAATTCCTCCGTCACGTGTAATACTCATAAAATATGGATGGGTATACCTAAACCCCTGAGCACCTTGAACACCACTACTCCCCTGTACTCCCGGTTCAACACCAAACACCACTACTCCCCCTGTACTCCCCTGTTCAACACCAAACACCACTACTCCCCTGTACTCCCTGTTCAACACCAAACACCTCTACTCCCCTGTACTCCCCTGTTCAACACCAACATATGTCATAAGGAGATGGGATTAGGAGGGCAGGAAACTTTCCTTCAAACCCCCCTTACCTCTATTCTCCTCCCCCTTCCGCCTTCCCTCCCTGCAAACTCCCTACTTGGGATAAGGTTAGGAGGGTGGGACACTCTTTAAATCCTTCATCTCCACCCCTACCCTCCTGGGTCCCTATGGCAACCTAATTTGTCCCTCATCTGACCGCTTCATTCTCACTTGGCTCCAAAACAGAACATAGGCTGCATATGGGCTGTGGTGGTGGTGACAGTCTAGTCAGAGAGGTAGTATGTAGTGGTGGTGACAGCCCTGTCAGAGAGGTAGTATGTAGTGGTGGTGACAGCCCTGTCAGAGAGGTAGTATGTAGTGGTGGTGACAGCCTAGTCAGAGAGGTAGTATGTAGTGGTGGTGACAGCCTAGTCAGAGAGGTAGTATGTAGTGGTGGTGACAGTCTAGTCAGAGAGGGTAGTATGTAGTGGTGGTGACAGCCTAGTCAGAGAGGTAGTATGTAGTGGTGGTGACAGCCCTGTCAGAGAGGTAGTATGTAGTGGTGGTGACAGCCCTGTCAGAGAGGTAGTATCTAGTGGTGGTGACAGCCTAGTCAGAGAGGTAGTATGTAGTGGTGGTGACAGACTAGTCAGAGAGGTAGTATGTAGTGGTGGTGACAGTCTAGTCAGAGAGGTAGTATGTAGTGGTGGTGACAGCCTAGTCAGAGAGGTAGTATGTAGTGGTGGTGACAGCCCTGTCAGAGAGGTAGTATGTAGTGGTGGTGACAGCCCTGTCAGAGAGGTAGTATGTAGTGGTGGTGACAGCCTAGTCAGAGAGGTAGTATGTAGTGGTGGTGACAGCCTAGTCAGAGAGGTAGTATGTAGTGGTGGTGACAGTCAGAGAGGTAGTATGTAGTGGTGGTGACAGCCCTGTCAGAGAGGTAGTATGTAGTGGTGGTGACAGCCCCTGTCAGAGAGGTAGTATGTAGTGGTGGTGACAGCCTAGTCAGAGAGGTAGTATGTAGTGGTGGTGACAGTCTAGTCAGAGAGGTAGTATGTAGTGGTGGTGACAGCCTAGTCAGAGAGGTAGTATGTAGTGGTGGTGACAGCCCTGTCAGAGAGGTAGTATGTAGTGGTGGTGACAGCCCTGTCAGAGAGGTAGTATGTAGTGGTGGTGACAGCCTAGTCAGAGAGGTAGTATGTAGTGGTGGTGACAGCCTAGTCAGAGAGGTAGTATGTAGTGGTGGTGACAGTGAGAAAGGTAGTATGTAGTGGTGGTGACAGCCCTGTCAGAGAGGTAGTATGTAGTGGTGGTGACAGCCCTGTCAGAGAGGTAGTATGTAGTGGTGGTGACAGCCTAGTCAGAGAGGTAGTATGTAGTGGTGGTGACAGTCAGAGAGGTAGTATGTAGTGGTGGTGACAGCCCTGTCAGAGAGGTAGTATGTAGTGGTGGTGACAGCCCTGTCAGAGAGGTAGTATGTAGTGGTGGTGACAGCCTAGTCAGAGAGGTAGTATGTAGTGGTGGTGACAGTCAGAGAGGTAGTATGTAGTGGTGGTGACAGCCTAGTCAGAGAGGTAGTATGTAGTGGTGGTGACAGCCTAGTCAGAGAGGTAGCATGTAGTGGTGGTGACAGTCAGAGAGGTAGTATGTAGTGGTGGTGACAGCCCTGTCAGAGAGGTAGTATGTAGTGGTGGTGACAGCCCTGTCAGAGAGGTAGTATGTAGTGGTGGTGACAGCCCTGTCAGAGAGGTAGTATGTAGTGGTGGTGACAGCCTAGTCAGAGAGGTAGTATGTAGTGGTGGTGACAGTCAGAGAGGTAGTATGTAGTGGTGGTGACAGCCTAGTCAGAGAGGTAGTATGTAGTGGTGGTGACAGCCTAGTCAGAGAGGTAGCATGTAGTGGTGGTGACAGTCAGAGAGGTAGTATGTAGTGGTGGTGACAGCCCTGTCAGAGAGGTAGTATGTAGTGGTGGTGACAGTCCTGTCAGAGAGGTAGTATGTAGTGGTGGTGACAGCCTAGTCAGAGAGGTAGTATGTAGTGGTGGTGACAGCCCTGTCAGAGAGGTAGTATGTAGTGGTGGTGACAGCCTAGTCAGAGAGGTAGTATGTAGTGGTGGTGACAGTCTAGTCAGAGAGGTAGTATGTAGTGGTGGTGACAGCCTAGTCAGAGAGGTAGTATGTAGTGGTGGTGACAGCCTAGTCAGAGAGGTAGTATGTAGTGGTGGTGACAGTCTAGTCAGAGAGGTAGTATGTAGTGGTGGTGACAGCCCTGTCAGAGAGGTAGTATGTAGTGGTGGTGACAGCCTAGTCAGAGAGGTAGTATGCAGTGGTGGTGACAGCCTAGTCAGAGAGGTAGTATGTAGTGGTGGTGACAGTCAGAGAGGTAGTATGTAGTGGTGGTGACAGCCTAGTCAGAGAGGTAGTATGTAGTGGTGGTGACAGCCTAGTCAGAGAGGTAGTATGTAGTGGTGGTGACAGCCTAGTCAGAGGGTAGTATGTAGTGGTGGTGACAGTCAGAGAGTAGTATGTAGTGGTGGTGACAGCCTAGTCAGAGAGGTAGTATGTAGTGGTGGTGACAGCCCTGTCAGAGAGGTAGTATGTAGTGGTGGTGACAGCCTAGTCAGAGAGGTAGTATGTAGTGGTGGTGACAGCATAGTCAGAGAGGTAGTATGTAGTGGTGGTGACAGCCTAGTCAGAGAGGTAGTATGTAGTGGTGGTGACAGTCAGAGAGGTAGTATGTAGTGGTGGTGACAGCCTAGACAGAGAGGTAGTATGTAGTGGTGGTGACAGCCCTGTCAGAGAGGTAGTATGTAGTGGTGGTGACAGCCTAGTCAGAGAGGTAGTATGTAGTGGTGGTGACAGTCTAGTCAGAGAGGTAGTATGTAGTGGTGGTGAAAGCCCAGTCAAGAGGTAGTATGTAGTGGTGGTGACAGTCTAGTCAGAGAGGTAGTATGTAGTGGTGGGGCAAGCCTAGTCAGAGAGGTAGTATGTAGTGGTGGTGACAGCCCAGTCAGAGAGCTAGTATGTAGTGGTGGTGACAGCCCTGTCAGAGAGGTAGTATGTAGTGGTGGTGACAGTCAGAGAGGTAGTATGTAGTGGTGGTGACAGCCTAGTCAGAGAGGTAGTATGTAGTGGTGGTGACAGCCCAGTCAGAGAGGGTAGTATGTAGTGGTGGTGACAGTCAGAGAGGTAAGTATGTAGTGGTGGTGACAGCCCAGTCAGAGAGGTAGTATGTAGTGGTGGTGACAGCCCTGTCAGAGAGGTAGTATGTAGTGGTGGTGACAGCCTAGTCAGAGAGGTAGTATGTCAGTGGTGGTGACAGCCCTGTCAGAGAGGTAGTATGTAGTGGTGGTGACAGCCTAGTCAGAGAGGTAGTATGTAGTGGTGGTGACAGCCTAGTCAGAGAGGTAGTATGTAGTGGTGGTGACAGCCTAGTCAGAGAGGTAGTATGTAGTGGTGGTGACAGTCAGAGAGGTAGTATGTAGTGGTGGTGACAGCCTAGTCAGAGAGGTAGGATGTAGTGGTGGTGACAGCCCTAGTCAGAGAGGTAGTATGTAGTGGTGGTGACAGTCAGAGAGGTAGTATGTAGTGGTGGTGACAGCCCCGTCAGAGAGGTAGTATGTAGTGGTGGTGACAGCCCTGTCAGAGAGGTAGTATGTAGTGGTGGTGACAGTCTAGTCAGAGAGGTAGTATGTAGTGGTGGTGACAGCCTAGTCAGAGAGGTAGTATGTAGTGGTGGTGACAGCCTGGTCAGAGAGGTAGTATGTAGTGGTGGTGACAGCCCTAGTCAGAGAGGTAGTATGTAGTGGTGGTGACAGCCTTGTCAGAGAGCTGGTATGTAGTGGTGGTGACAGCCTAGTCAGAGAGGTAGTATGTAGTGGTGGTGACAGCCTAGTCAGAGAGGTAGTATGTAGTGGTGGTGACAGCCTAGTCAGAGAGGTAGTATGTAGTGGTGGTGACAGCCCAGTCAGAGAGCTAGTATGTAGTGGTGGTGACAGTCAGAGAGGTAGTATGTAGTGGTGATGACAGCCTAGTCAGAGAGGTAGGATGTAGTGGTGGTGACAGCCTAGTCAGAGAGGTAGTATGTAGTGGTGGTGACAGTCAGAGGGTAGTATGTAGTGGTGGTGACACCCGTCAGAGAGGTAGTATGTAGTGGTGGTGACAGCCCTGTCAGAGGAGGTAGTATGTAGTGGTGGTGACAGTCTAGTCAGAGAGGTAGTATGTAGTGGTGGTGACAGCCTAGTCAGAGAGGTAGTATGTAGTGGTGGTGACAGCCTAGTCAGAGGCTAGTATGTAGTGGTGGTGACAGCCTAGTCAGAGAGGTAGTATGTAGTGGTGGTGACAGCCTAGTCAGAGAGGTAGTATGTAGTGGTGGTGACAGCCCAGTCAGAGAGCTAGTATGTAGTGGTGGTGACAGCCCTGTCAGAGAGGTAGTATGTAGTGGTGGTGACAGTCAGAGAGGTAGTATGTAGTGGTGGTGACAGCCTAGTCAGAGAGGTAGTATGTAGTGGTGGTGACAGTCAGAGGGTGGTATGTAGTGGTGGTGACAGCCCTGTCAGAGAGGTAGTATGTAGTGGTGGTGACAGCCTAGTCAGAGAGGTAGCATGTAGTGGTGGTGACAGTCAGAGAGGTAGTATGTAGTGGTGGTGACAGTCAGAGAGGTAGTATGTAGTGGTGGTGACAGCCTAGTCACAGAGGTAGTATGTAGTGGTGGTGACAGCCTAGTCAGAGAGGTAGTATGTAGTGGTGGTGACAGCCTAGTCAGAGAGGTAGTATGTAGTGGTGGTGACAGCCCTGTCAGAGAGGTAGTATGTAGTGGTGGTGACAGCCTAGTCAGAGAGGTAGTATGTAGTGGTGGTGACAGCCTAGTCAGAGAGGTAGTATGTAGTGGTGGTGACAGCCTAGTCAGAGAGGTAGTATGTAGTGGTGGTGACAGCCTGGGCAGAGAGGGTAGCATGTAGTGGTGGTGACAGTCAGAGAGGTAGTATGTAGTGGTGGTGACAGCCCTGTCAGAGAGGTAGTATGTAGTGGTGGTGACAGTCCTGTCAGAGAGGTAGTATGTAGTGGTGGTGACAGCCTAGTCAGAGAGGTAGTATGTAGTGGTGGTGACAGCCCTGTCAGAGAGGTAGTATGTAGTGGTGGTGACAGCCTAGTCAGAGAGGTAGTATGTAGTGGTGGTGACAGTCTAGTCAGAGAGGTAGTATGTAGTGGTGGTGACAGCCTAGTCAGAGAGGTAGTATGTAGTGGTGGTGACAGCCTAGTCAGAGAGGTAGTATGTAGTGGTGGTGACAGTCTAGTCAGAGAGGTAGTATGTAGTGGTGGTGACAGTCAGAGAGGTAGTATGTAGTGGTGGTGACAGCCTAGTCAGAGAGGTAGTATGTAGTGGTGGTGACAGCCTAGTCAGAGAGGTAGTATGTAGTGGTGGTGACAGCCTAGTCAGAGAGGTAGTATGTAGTGGTGGTGACAGTCAGAGAGGTAGTATGTAGTGGTGGTGACAGCCTAGTCAGAGGGTAGTATGTAGTGGTGGTGACAGCCTAGTCAGAGAGGTAGTATGTAGTGGTGGTGACAGCCTGGTCAGAGAGGTAGTATGTAGTGGTGGTGACAGTCAGAGGTAGTATGTAGTGGTGGTGACAGCCTAGTCAGAGAGGTAGTATGTAGTGGTGGTGACAGCCTGGTCAGAGAGGTGTATGTAGTGGTGGTGACAGCCCTGTCAGAGAGGTAGTATGTAGTGGTGGTGACGCCTAGTCAGAGAGGTAGTATGTAGGGGTGGTGACAGCCTAGTCAGAGAGGTAGTATGTAGTGGTGGTGACAGTCAGAGAGGTAGTATGTAGTGGTGGTGACAGCCTAGTCAGAGGGTAGTATGTAGTGGTGGTGACAGCCTAGTCAGAGAGGTAGTATGTAGTGGTGGTGACAGTCAGAGAGGTAGTATGTAGTGGTGGTGACAGCCTGGACAGAGAGGTAGTATGTAGTGGTGGTGACAGCCTAGTCAGAGAGGTAGTATGTAGTGGTGGTGACAGCCTGGGCAGAGAGGTACATGTGGTGGTGGTGACAGTCAGAGAGGTAGTATGTAGTGGTGGTGACAGCCCTGTCAGAGAGGTAGTATGTGGTGGTGGTGACAGTCCTGTCAGAGAGGTAGTATGTAGTGGTGGTGACAGCCTAGTCAGAGAGGTAGTATGTAGTGGTGGTGACAGCCCTGTCAGGAGGTAGTATGTAGTGGTGGTGACAGCCTGGTCAGAGGTAGTATGTAGTGGTGGTGACAGTCTAGTCAGAGGTAGTATGTAGTGGTGGTGACAGCCTAGTCAGAGAGGTAGTATGTAGTGGTGGTGACAGCCTAGTCAGAGAGGTAGTATGTAGTGGTGGTGACAGTCTAGTCAGAGAGGTAGTATGTAGTGGTGGTGACAGTCAGAGAGGTAGTATGTAGTGGTGGTGACAGCCTAGTCAGAGAGGTAGTATGTAGTGGTGGTGACAGCCTGGTCAGAGGTAGTATGTAGTGGTGGTGACAGCCTGGTCAGAGAGGTAGTATGTAGTGGTGGTGACAGTCAGAGAGGTAGTATGTAGTGGTGGTGACAGCCTAGTCAGAGAGGTAGTATGTAGTGGTGGTGACAGCCTAGTCAGAGAGGTAGTATGTAGTGGTGGTGACGCCTAGTCAGAGAGGTAGTATGTAGTGGTGGTGACAGTCAGAGAGGTAGTATGTAGTGGTGGTGACAGCCTAGTCAGAGAGTGGTATGTAGTGGTGGTGACGCCTAGTCAGAGAGGTAGTATGTAGTGGTGGTGACAGCCCTGTCAGAGAGGTAGTATGTAGTGGTGGTGACAGCCTAGTCAGAGGAGGTAGTATGTGGGGTGGTGACAGCCTAGTCAGAGGGTAGTATGTAGTGGTGGTGACAGTCAGAGAGGTAGTATGTAGTGGTGGTGACAGCCTAGTCAGAGAGGTAGTATGTGTGGTGGTGACAGCCTAGTCAGAGAGTAGTATGTAGTGGTGGTGACAGTCAGAGAGGTAGTATGTAGTGGTGGTGACAGCCTAGACAGAGAGGTAGTATGTAGTGGTGGTGACAGCCCTGTCAGAGAGGTAGTATGTAGTGGTGGTGACAGCCTGGTCAGAGAGGTAGTATGTAGTGGTGGTGACAGTCTGGTCAGAGAGGTAGTATGTAGTGGTGGTGAAAGCCCGGTCAAGAGGTAGTATGTAGTGGTGGTGACAGTCTAGTCAGAGAGGTAGTATGTAGTGGTGGTGACAGCGTAGTCAGAGAGTTAGTATGTAGTGGTGGTGACAGTCAGAGAGGTAGTATGTAGTGGTGGTGACAGCCTAGTCAGAGAGGTAGTATGTAGTGGTGGTGACAGCCCAGTCAGAGAGCTAGTATGTAGTGGTGGTGACAGCCCTGTCAGAGAGGTAGTATGTAGTGGTGGTGACAGTCAGAGAGGTAGTATGTAGTGGTGGTGACAGCCTAGTCAGAGAGGTAGTATGTAGTGGTGGTGACAGCCCAGTCAGAGAGCTAGTATGTAGTGGTGGTGACAGCCCTGTCAGAGAGCTAGTATGTAGTGGTGGTGACAGCCTAGTCAGAGAGGTAGTATGTAGTGGTGGTGACAGTCAGAGAGGTAGTATGTAGTGGTGGTGACAGCCTGACGAGAGGTGTATGTAGTGGTGGTGACAGCCCTGTCAGAGAGGTAGTATGTAGTGGTGGTGACAGTCAGAGGGTAGTATGTAGTGGTGGTGACAGCCCAGTCAGAGAGGTAGTATGTAGTGGTGGTGACAGCCCTGTCAGAGAGGTAGTATGTAGTGGTGGTGACAGCCTAGTCAGAGGGGTGGTATGTAGTGGTGGTGACAGCCTGGTCAGAGAGGTAGTATGTAGTGGTGGTGACAGCCTATCAGAGAGTAGTATGTAGTGGTGGTGACAGTCAGAGAGGTGGTATGTAGTGGTGGTGACAGCCTAGTCAGAGAGGTAGGATGTAGTGGTGGTGACAGCCTAGTCAGAGGGTAGGATGTAGTGGTGGTGACAGCCTGGTCAGAGAGGTAGTATGTAGTGGTGGTGACGGTCAGAGAGGTAGTATGTAGTGGTGGTGACAGCCCCGTCAGAGAGGTAGTATGTAGTGGTGGTGACAGCCCTGTCAGAGAGGTAGTATGTAGTGGTGGTGACGGTCTAGTCAGAGAGGTAGTATGTAGTGGTGGTGACAGCCTGGTCAGAGAGGTAGTATGTAGTGGTGGTGACAGCCTGGTCAGAGGCTAGTATGTAGTGGTGGTGACAGCCCTGTCAGAGAGGTAGTATGTAGTGGTGGTGACAGTCAGAGAGGTGGTATGTAGTGGTGGTGACAGCCCTGTCAGAGAGGTATTATGTAGTGGTGGTGACAGCCTGGTCAGAGAGGTAGTATGTAGTGGTGGTGACAGCCCTGTCAGAGAGGGTAGTATGTAGTGGTGGTGACAGCCTGGTCAGAGAGGTAGTATGTAGTGGTGGTGACAGCCTGGTCAGAGAGTAGTATGTAGTGGTGGTGACAGCCTAGTCAGAGAGGTGGTATGTAGTGGTGGTGACAGTCAGAGAGGTAGTATGTAGTGGTGGTGACAGCCTGGTCAGAGAGGTAGGATGTAGTGGTGGTGACAACCTAGTCAGGAGGTAGGATGTAGTGGTGGTGACAGCCTAGTCAGAGAGGTAGTATGTAGTGGTGGTGACAGTCAGAGAGGTAGTATGTAGTGGTGGTGACAGCCCCGTCAGAGAGGTAGTATGTAGTGGTGGTGACAGCCCTGTCAGAGAGGTAGTATGTAGTGGTGGTGACAGTCTAGTCAGAGAGGTAGTATGTAGTGGTGGTGACAGCCTAGTCAGAGAGGTAGTATGTAGTGGTGGTGACAGCCTAGTCAGAGAGCTAGTATGTAGTGGTGGTGACAGCCTAGTCAGAGAGGTAGTATGTAGTGGTGGTGACAGCCTAGTCAGAGAGGTAGTATGTAGTGGTGGTGACAGCCCAGTCAGAGAGGTAGTATGTAGTGGTGGTGACAGTCAGAGTAGTATGTAGTGGTGGTGACAGCCCAGTCAGAGAGGTAGTATGTAGTGGTGGTGACAGCCATGTCAGAGAGGTATTATGTAGTGGTGGTGACAGCCTAGTCAGAGAGAAGTAGTATGTAGTGGTGGTGACAGCCCTGTCAGAGAGGTAGTATGTGGTGGTGGTGACAGCCTAGTCAGAGGGTAGTATGTAGTGGTGGTGACAGCCTAGTCAGAGAGGTAGTATGTAGTGGTGGTGACAGCCTAGTCAGAGAGGTAGTATGTAGTGGTGGTGACGGTCAGAGAGGTAGTATGTAGTGGTGGTGACAGCCTAGTCAGAGAGGTAGGATGTAGTGGTGGTGACAGCCTGGTCAGAGGGTGGGATGTAGTGGTGGTGACAGCCTAGTCAGAGAGGTAGTATGTAGTGGTGGTGACAGTCAGAGAGGTAGTATGTAGTGGTGGTGACAGCCCCGTCAGAGGGTAGTATGTAGTGGTGGTGACAGCCCTGTCAGAGAGGTAGTATGTAGTGGTGGTGACAGTCTAGTCAGAGAGGTAGTATGTAGTGGTGGTGACAGCCTAGTCGAGGGTAGTATGTAGTGGTGGTGACAGCCTAGTCAGAGAGCTAGTATGTAGTGGTGGTGACAGCCTAGTCAGAGAGGTAGTATGTAGTGGTGGTGACAGCCCTGGTCAGAGAGGTAGTATGTAGTGGTGGTGACAGCCTGGTCAGAGAGGTAGTATGTAGTGGTGGTGACAGCCCAGTCAGAGAGCTTGTATGTAGTGGTGGTGACAGTCAGAGAGGTAGTATGTAGTGGTGGTGACAGCCTAGTAAGAGAGGTAGTATGTAGTGGTGGTGACAGTCAGAGAGGTAGTATGTAGTGGTGGTGACAGTCAGAGGGTGTATGTAGTGGTGGTGACAGCCCGTCAGGAGGTAGTATGTAGTGGTGGTGACAGCCCTGTCAGAGAGGTAGTATGTAGTGGTGGTGACAGTCTAGTCAGAGAGGTAGTATGTAGTGGTGGTGACAGCCTAGTCAGAGAGGTAGTATGTAGTGGTGGTGACAGCCTAGTCAGAGAGCTAGTATGTAGTGGTGGTGACAGCCTAGTCAGAGAGGTAGTATGTAGTGGTGGTGACAGCCTAGTCAGAGAGGTAGTATGTAGTGGTGGTGACAGCCCAGTCAGAGAGGTAGTATGTAGTGGTGGTGACAGTCAGAGAGGTAGTATGTAGTGGTGGTGACAGCCCAGTCAGAGAGGTAGTATGTAGTGGTGGTGACAGCCATGTCAGAGAGGTATTATGTAGTGGTGGTGACAGCCTAGTCAGAGAGGTAGTATGTAGTGGTGGTGACAGCCCTGTCAGAGAGGTAGTATGTAGTGGTGGTGACAGCCTAGTCAGAGAGGTAGTATGTAGTGGTGGTGACAGCCTAGTCAGAGAGGTAGTATGTAGTGGTGGTGACAGCCTAGTCAGAGAGGTAGTATGTAGTGGTGGTGACAGTCAGAGAGGTAGTATGTAGTGGTGGTGACAGCCTAGTCAGAGAGGTAGGATGTAGTGGTGGTGACAGCCTAGTCAGAGAGGTAGGATGTAGTGGTGGTGACAGCCTAGTCAGAGAGGTAGTATGTAGTGGTGGTGACAGTCAGAGAGGTAGTATGTAGTGGTGGTGACAGCCCCGTCAGAGAGGTAGTATGTAGTGGAGGTGACAGCCCTGTCAGAGAGGTAGTATGTAGTGGTGGTGACAGTCTAGTCAGAGAGGTAGTATGTAGTGGTGGTGACAGCCTAGTCAGAGGTATATGTAGTGGTGGTGACAGCCCTAGTCAGAGACTAGTATGTAGTGGTGGTGACAGCCTAGTCAGAGAGGTAGTATGTAGTGGTGGTGACAGCCTAGTCAGAGAGGTAGTATGTAGTGGTGGTGACAGCCTAGTCAGAGAGGTAGTATGTAGTGGTGGTGACAGCCCAGTCAGAGAGCTTGTATGTAGTGGTGGTGACAGTCAGAGAGGTAGTATGTAGTGGTGGTGACAGCCTAGTAAGAGAGGTAGTATGTAGTGGTGGTGACAGCCCCGTCAGAGAGGTAGTATGTAGTGGTGGTGACAGCCCTGTCAGAGAGGTAGTATGTAGTGGTGGTGACAGTCTAGTCAGAGAGGTAGTATGTAGTGGTGGTGACAGCCTGGTCAGGAGGTAGTATGTAGTGGTGGTGACAGCCTGGTCAGAGAGCTAGTATGTAGTGGTGGTGACAGCCTAGTCAGAGAGGTAGTATGTAGTGGTGGTGACAGCCTAGTCAGAGAGGTAGTATGTAGTGGTGGTGACAGCCCAGTCAGAGAGGTAGTATGTAGTGGTGGTGACAGTCAGAGAGGTAGTATGTAGTGGTGGTGACAGCCCAGTCAGAGAGGTAGTATGTAGTGGTGGTGACAGCCATGTCAGAGAGGTATTATGTAGTGGTGGTGACAGCCTAGTCAGAGAGGTAGTATGTAGTGGTGGTGACAGCCCTGTCAGAGAGGTAGTATGTAGTGCTGGTGACAGCCTAGTCAGAGAGGTAGTATGTAGTGGTGGTGACAGCCTAGTCAGAGAGGTAGTATGTAGTGGTGGTGACAGCCTAGTCAGAGAGGTAGTATGTAGTGGTGGTGACAGTCAGAGAGGTAGTATGTAGTGGTGGTGACAGCCTAGTCAGAGAGGTAGGATGTAGTGGTGGTGACAGCCTGGTCAGAGAGAGGTAGGATGTAGGGGTGGTGACAGCCTAGTCAGAGAGGTGGTATGTAGTGGTGGTGACAGTCAGAGAGGTAGTATGTAGTGGTGGTGACAGCCTAGTCAGAGAGGTAGTATGTAGTGGTGGTGACAGCCCTGTCAGAGGGTAGTATGTAGTGGTGGTGACAGCCTAGTCAGAGGGTAGTATGTAGGGGTGGTGACAGCCTAGTCAGAGAGGTAGTATGTAGTGGTGGTGACAGTCAGAGAGGTAGTATGTAGTGGTGGTGACAGCCTAGTCAGAGAGGTAGTATGTAGTGGTGGTGACAGCCTAGTCAGGGGTAGTATGTAGTGGTGGTGACAGTCAGAGAGGTAGTATGTAGTGGTGGTGACAGCCTAGACAGAGAGGTAGTATGTAGTGGTGGTGACAGCCTAGTCAGAGAGGTAGTATGTAGTGGTGGTGACAGCCTAGGCAGAGAGGTAGCATGTAGTGGTGGTGACAGTCAGAGAGGTAGTATGTAGTGGTGGTGACAGCCCTGTCAGAGAGGTAGTATGTAGTGGTGGTGACAGTCCTGTCAGAGAGGTAGTATGTAGTGGTGGTGACAGCTAGTCAGAGAGGTAGTATGTAGTGGTGGTGACAGCCCTGTCAGAGAGGTAGTATGTAGTGGTGGTGACAGCCTAGTCAGAGAGGTAGTATGTAGTGGTGGTGACAGTCTAGTCAGAGAGGTAGTATGTAGTGGTGGTGACAGCCTAGTCAGAGAGGTAGTATGTAGTGGTGGTGACAGCCCTAGTCAGAGAGGTAGTATGTAGTGGTGGTGACAGTCTAGTCAGAGAGGTATATGTAGTGGTGGTGACAGTCAGAGAGGTAGTATGTAGTGGTGGTGACAGCCTAGTCAGAGAGGTAGTATGTAGTGGTGGTGACAGCCTGGTCAGGAGGTAGTATGTAGTGGTGGTGACAGCCCTAGTCAGAGAGGTAGTATGTAGTGGTGGTGACAACCTAGTCAGAGAGGTAGTATGTAGTGGTGGTGACAGCCTAGTCAGAGAGTAGTATGTAGTGGTGGTGACAGCCTGTCAGAGAGGTGGTATGTAGTGGTGGTGACAGCCTGGTCAGAGAGGTAGTATGTAGTGGTGGTGACAGTCAGAGAGGTAGTATGTAGTGGTGGTGACAGCCTGGTCAGAGAGGTAGTATGTAGTGGTGGTGACAGCCTAGTCAGAGAGGTAGTATGTAGTGGTGGTGACAGCCCTGTCAGAGAGGTAGTATGTAGTGGTGGTGACAGCCTAGTCAGAGAGGTAGTATGTAGTGGTGGTGACAGCCTGGTCAGAGAGGTAGTATGTAGTGGTGGTGACGTCAGAGAGGTAGTATGTAGTGGTGGTGACAGCCTAGTCAGAGAGGTAGTATGTAGTGGTGGTGACAGCCCTAGTCAGAGAGGTAGTATGTAGTGGTGGTGACAGTCAGAGAGGTAGTATGTAGTGGTGGTGACAGCCCTAGACAGAGAGGTAGTATGTAGTGGTGGTGACAGCCCTGTCAGAGAGGTAGTATGTAGTGGTGGTGACAGCCTGGTCAGAGAGGTAGTATGTAGTGGTGGTGACAGTCTAGTCAGAGAGGTAGTATGTAGTGGTGGTGAAAGCCCAGTCAAGAGGTAGTATGTAGTGGTGGTGACAGTCTAGTCAGAGAGGTAGTATGTAGTGGTGGTGACAGCGTAGTCAGAGAGTTAGTATGTAGTGGTGGTGACAGTCAGAGGGTAGTATGTAGTGGTGGTGACAGCCTGGTCAGAGAGGTAGTATGTAGTGGTGGTGACAGCCCAGTCAGAGAGCTAGTATGTAGTGGTGGTGACAGCCCTGTCAGAGAGGTAGTATGTAGTGGTGGTGACAGTCAGAGAGGTAGTATGTAGTGGTGGTGACAGCCTAGTCAGAGAGGTAGTATGTAGTGGTGGTGACAGCCCAGTCAGAGAGCTAGTATGTAGTGGTGGTGACAGCCCTGTCAGAGAGCTAGTATGTAGTGGTGGTGACAGCCTAGTCAGAGAGGTAGTATGTAGTGGTGGTGACAGTCAGAGAGGTAGTATGTAGTGGTGGTGACAGCCTAGACAGAGAGGTAGTATGTAGTGGTGGTGACAGCCCTGTCAGAGAGGTAGTATGTAGTGGTGGTGACAGTCAGAGAGGTAGTATGTAGTGGTGGTGACAGCCCAGTCAGAGAGGTAGTATGTAGTGGTGGTGACAGCCCTGTCAGAGAGGTAGTATGTAGTGGTGGTGACAGCCTAGTCAGAGAGGTAGTATGTAGTGGTGGTGACAGCCTAGTCAGAGAGGTAGTATGTAGTGGTGGTGACAGCCTAGTCAGAGAGGTAGTATGTAGTGGTGGTGACAGTCAGAGAGGTAGTATGTAGTGGTGGTGACAGCCTAGTCAGAGAGGTAGGATGTAGTGGTGGTGACAGCCTGGTCAGAGAGGTGGATGTAGTGGTGGTGACAGCCTAGTCAGAGAGGTAGTATGTAGTGGTGGTGACAGTCAGAGAGGTAGTATGTAGTGGTGGTGACAGCCCCGTCAGAGAGGTAGTATGTAGTGGTGGTGACAGCCCTGTCAGAGAGGTAGTATGTAGTGGTGGTGACAGTCTGGTCAGAGAGGTAGTATGTAGTGGTGGTGACAGCCTAGTCAGAGAGGTAGTATGTAGTGGTGGTGACAGCCTGGTCAGAGAGCTATATGTAGTGGTGGTGACAGCCCTGTCAGAGAGGTAGTATGTAGTGGTGGTGACAGTCAGAGAGGTAGTATGTGGTGGTGGTGACAGCCCTGTCAGAGAGGTGTTATGTAGTGGTGGTGACAGCCTGGTCAGAGAGGTAGTATGTAGTGGTGGTGACAGCCCTGTCAGAGAGGTAGTATGTAGTGGTGGTGACAGCCTAGTCAGAGAGGTAGTATGTAGTGGTGGTGACAGCCTAGTCAGAGAGGTAGTATGTAGTGGTGGTGACAGCCTAGTCAGAGAGGTAGTATGTAGTGGTGGTGACAGTCAGAGAGGTTATGTAGTGGTGGTGACAGCCTAGTCAGAGAGGTAGGATGTGTGGTGGTGACAGCCTAGTCAGAGAGGTAGGATGTAGTGGTGGTGACAGCCTGGTCAGAGAGGTAGTATGTAGTGGTGGTGACAGTCAGAGAGGTAGTATGTAGTGGTGGTGACAGCCCCGTCAGAGGGTAGTATGTAGTGGTGGTGACAGCCCTGTCAGAGAGGTAGTATGTAGTGGTGGTGACAGTCTGGTCAGAGAGGTAGTATGTAGTGGTGGTGACAGCCTAGTCAGAGAGGTAGTATGTGGTGGTGGTGACAGCCTGGTCAGAGAGCTAGTATGTAGTGGTGGTGACAGCCTGGTCAGAGAGGTAGTATGTAGTGGTGGTGACAGCCTAGTCAGAGAGGTAGTATGTAGTGGTGGTGACAGCCCAGTCAGAGAGGTAGTATGTAGTGGTGGTGACAGTCAGAGAGGTAGTATGTAGTGGTGGTGACAGCCCAGTCAGAGAGGTAGTATGTAGTGGTGGTGACAGCCATGTCAGAGAGGTATTATGTAGTGGTGGTGACAGCCCTGGTCAGAGAGGTAGTATGTAGTGGTGGTGACAGCCCTGTCAGAGAGGTAGTATGTAGTGGTGGTGACAGCCTAGTCAGAGGGTAGTATGTAGTGGTGGTGACAGCCTGGTCAGAGAGGTAGTATGTAGTGGTGGTGACAGCCTAGTCAGAGAGGTAGTATGTAGTGGTGGTGACAGTCAGAGAGGTAGTATGTAGTGGTGGTGACAGCCTAGTCAGAGAGGTAGGATGTAGTGGTGGTGACAGCCCTAGTCAGAGAGGTAGGATGTAGTGGTGGTGACAGCCTGGTCAGAGAGGTAGTATGTAGTGGTGGTGACAGTCAGAGAGGTAGTATGTAGTGGTGGTGACAGCCCCCGTCAGAGAGGTAGTATGTAGTGGTGGTGACAGCCCTGTCAGAGAGGTAGTATGTAGTGGTGGTGACAGTCTAGTCAGAGAGGTAGTATGTAGTGGTGGTGACAGCCTGGTCAGAGAGGTAGTATGTAGTGGTGGTGACACCCTGGTCAGAGAGCTGTATGTAGTGGTGGTGACAGCCTAGTCAGAGAGGTAGTATGTAGTGGTGGTGACAGCCTAGTCAGAGAGGTAGTATGTAGTGGTGGTGACAGCCTGGTCAGAGAGGTAGTATGTAGTGGTGGTGACAGCCCAGTCAGAGACTTGTATGTAGTGGTGGTGACAGTCAGAGGTAGTATGTAGTGGTGGTGACAGCCTAGTCAAGAGGTAGTATGTGTGGTGGTACAGTCAGAGAGGTAGTATGTAGTGGTGGTGACAGTCAGAGAGGTAGTATGTAGTGGTGGTGACAGCCCCGTCAGAGAGGTAGTATGTAGTGGTGGTGACAGCCCTGTCAGAGAGGTAGTATGTAGTGGTGGTGACAGTCTAGTCAGAGAGGTAGTATGTAGTGGTGGTGACAGCCTAGTCAGAGAGGTAGTATGTAGTGGTGGTGACAGCCCTGGTCAGAGAGCTAGTATGTAGTGGTGGTGACAGCCTAGTCAGAGAGGTAGTATGTAGTGGTGGTGACAGCCTAGTCAGAGAGGTAGTATGTAGTGGTGGTGACAGCCCAGTCAGAGAGGTAGTATGTAGTGGTGGTGACAGTCAGAGAGGTAGTATGTAGTGGTGGTGACAGCCCTGTCAGAGGGGTAGTATGTAGTGGTGGTGACAGCCATGTCAGAGGGTATTATGTGGTGGTGGTGACAGCCTGGTCAGAGAGGTATATGTAGTGGTGGTGACAGCCCTGTCAGAGAGGTGGTATGTAGTGGTGGTGACAGCCCTAGTCAGAGAGGTAGTATGTAGTGGTGGTGACAGCCTGGTCAGAGAGGTAGTATGTAGTGGTGGTGACAGCCTGGTCAGAGAGGTAGTATGTAGTGGTGGTGACAGTCAGAGAGGTAGTATGTAGTGGTGGTGACAGCCTGGTCAGAGAGGTAGGATGTAGTGGTGGTGACAGCCTAGTCAGAGAGGTAGGATGTAGTGGTGGTGACAGCCTAGTCAGAGAGGTAGTATGTAGTGGTGGTGACAGTCAGAGGGTAGTATGTAGTGGTGGTGACAGCCCCGTCAGAGAGGTAGTATGTAGTGGTGGTGACAGCCCTGTCAGAGAGGTAGTATGTAGTGGTGGTGACAGTCTGGTCAGAGAGGTAGTATGTAGTGGTGGTGACAGCCTAGTCAGAGAGGTAGTATGTAGTGGTGGTGACAGCCTAGTCAGAGAGCTGGTATGTAGTGGTGGTGACAGCCTAGTCAGAGAGGTAGTATGTAGTGGTGGTGACAGCCTAGTCAGAGGTAGTATGTAGTGGTGGTGACAGCCTAGTCAGAGGGTAGTATGTAGTGGTGGTGACAGCCCAGTCAGAGAGCTTGTATGTAGTGGTGGTGACAGTCAGAGAGGTAGTATGTAGTGGTGGTGACAGCCTAGTCAGAGAGGTAGTATGTAGTGGTGGTGACAGTCAGAGAGGTAGTATGTAGTGGTGGTGACAGTCAGAGAGGTAGTATGTGGTGGTGGTGACAGCCCCGTCAGAGGGTAGTATGTAGTGGTGGTGACAGCCCTGTCAGAGGGTAGTATGTAGTGGTGGTGACAGTCTAGTCAGAAGGTAGTATGTAGTGGTGGTGACAGCCTAGTCAGAGAGGTAGTATGTAGTGGTGGTGACAGCCTAGTCAGAGAGCTAGTATGTAGTGGTGGTGACAGCCTAGTCAGAGGGGTAGTATGTAGTGGTGGTGACAGCCTGGTCAGAGAGGTAGTATGTAGTGGTGGTGACAGCCGTCAGAGAGGGTAGTATGTAGTGGTGGTGACAGTCAGAGGGTAGTATGTAGTGGTGGTGACAGCCCAGTCAGAGAGGTAGTATGTAGTGGTGGTGACAGCCATGTCAGAGAGGTATTATGTAGTGGT
Source organism: Salmo salar (assembly GCF_905237065.1). Classification (NCBI taxonomy): domain Eukaryota; kingdom Metazoa; phylum Chordata; class Actinopteri; order Salmoniformes; family Salmonidae; genus Salmo; species Salmo salar. The sequence goes on along the minus strand of NW_025550300.1, from coordinate 31,924 downwards.
GGTGACAGCCTGGTCAGAGAGGTAGTATGTAGTGGTGGTGACAGCCCTGTCAGAGAGGTAGTATGTAGTGCTGGTGACAGCCTAGTCAGAGAGGTATATGTAGTGGTGGTGACAGCCTGGTCAGGAGGTAGTATGTAGTGGTGGTGACAGCCTGGTCAGAGGGTAGTATGTAGTGGTGGTGACAGCTCAGGAGGTAGTATGTAGTGGTGGTGACAGCCTGGTCAGAGAGGTAGGATGTAGTGGTGGTGACAGCCTGGTCAGAGAGGTAGGATGTAGTGGTGGTGACAGCCCTGGTCAGAGAGGTGGTATGTGTGGTGGTGACAGTCAGAGAGGTAGTATGTGGTGGTGGTGACAGCCCCGTCAGAGAGGTAGTATGTAGTGGTGGTACAGCCCTGTCAGAGAGGTAGTATGTGGTGGTGGTGACAGTCTAGTCAGAGAGGTAGTATGTAGTGGTGGTGACAGCCTAGTCAGAGAAGGTAGTATGTAGTGGTGGTGACAGCCTGGTCAGAGAGCTATATGTAGTGGTGGTGACAGCCTGGTCAGAGAGGTAGTATGTAGTGGTGGTGACAGCCCTGGTCGGAGGTGTATGTAGTGGTGGTGACAGCCTGGTCAGAGAGGGTAGTATGTAGTGGTGGTGACAGCCCAGTCAGAGAGCTTGTATGTAGTGGTGGTGACAGCCTCAGAGAGGTAGTATGTAGTGGTGGTGACAGCCTAGTAAGAGGGTAGTATGTAGTGGTGGTGACAGTCAGGAGGTAGTATGTAGTGGTGGTGACAGCCTAGTCAGAGAGGTAGTATGTAGTGGTGGTGACAGCCCTGTCAGAGAGGTAGTATGTAGTGGTGGTGACAGCCCGTCAGAGAGCTAGTATGTAGTGGTGGTGACAGCCCTTTCAGAGAGGTAGTATGTAGTGGTGGTGACAGCCTAGTCAGAGAGGTAGTATGTAGTGGTGGTGACAGCCTAGTCAGAGAGGTATATGTAGTGGTGGTGACAGCCTAGTCGAGAGGTAGTATGTAGTGGTGGTGACAGTCAGAGAGGTAGTATGTAGTGGTGGTGACAGCCTGGTCAGAGAGGTAGGATGTGGTGGTGGTGACAGCCTGGTCAGAGAGGTGGGATGTAGTGGTGGTGACAGCCTGGTCAGAGAGGTAGTATGTAGTGGTGGTGACAGTCAGAGAGGTAGTATGTAGTGGTGGTGACAGCCCCGTCAGAGAGGTAGTATGTAGTGGTGGTGACAGCCCTGTCAGAGAGGTAGTATGTAGTGGTGGTGACAGTCTAGTCAGAGAGGTAGTATGTAGTGGTGGTGACAGCCTGGTCAGAGAGGTAGTATGTAGTGGTGGTGACAGCCTGGTCAGAGAGCTAGTATGTGGTGGTGGTGACAGCCCTGTCAGAGAGGTAGTATGTAGTGGTGGTGACAGTCAGAGAGGTAGTATGTAGTGGTGGTGACAGCCCTGTCAGAGAGGTATTATGTAGTGGTGGTGACAGCCTAGTCAGAGGTGTATGTAGTGGTGGTGACAGCCCTGTCGAGAGGTAGTATGTAGTGGTGGTGACAGCCTAGTCAGAGAGGTAGTATGTAGTGGTGGTGACAGCCTGGTCAGAGAGGTAGTATGTAGTGGTGGTGACAGCCTGGTCAGAGAGCTGGTATGTAGTGGTGGTGACAGCCTGGTCAGAGAGGTAGTATGTGAGTGGTGGTGACAGCCCGGTCAGAGAGGTAGTATGTAGTGGTGGTGACAGCCCAGTCAGAGAGGTAGTATGTAGTGGTGGTGACAGTCAGAGAGGTAGTATGTAGTGGTGGTGACAGCCTAGTCAGAGAGGTAGTATGTAGTGGTGGTGACAGTCAGAGAGGTAGTATGTAGTGGTGGTGACAGCCTAGTCAGAGAGGTAGGATGTAGTGGTGGTGACAGCCTAGTCAGAGAGGTAGGGATGTAGTGGTGGTGACAGCCTAGTCAGAGAGGTAGTATGTAGTGGTGATGACAGTCAGAGGTAGTATGTAGTGGTGGTGACAGCCCCGTCAGAGAGGTAGTATGTAGTGGTGGTGACAGCCCTGTCAGAGAGGTAGTATGTAGTGGTGGTGACAGTCTAGTCAGAGAGGTAGTATGTAGTGGTGGTGACAGCCTAGTCAGAGAGGTAGTATGTAGTGGTGGTGACAGCCTGGTCAGAGAGCTAGTATGTAGTGGTGGTGACAGCCTAGTCAGAGAGGTAGTATGTAGTGGTGGTGACAGCCTAGTCAGAGAGGTAGTATGTAGTGGTGGTGACAGCCTAGTCAGAGAGGTAGTATGTAGTGGTGGTGACAGCCCGTCAGAGAGCTTGTATGTAGTGGTGGTGACAGTCAGAGAGGTAGTATGTAGTGGTGGTGACAACCTGTCAGAGAGGTAGTATGTGTGGTGGTGACAGCCTCAGGGGGTAGTATGTAGTGGTGGTGACAGCCTAGTCAGAGAGGTAGTATGTAGTGGTGGTGACAGCCCTGTCAGAGAGGTAGTATGTAGTGGTGGTGACAGTCAGGGGTAGTATGTAGTGGTGGTGACAGCCTAGTCAGAGAGGTAGTATGTAGTGGTGGTGACAGCCTAGTCAGAGAGGTAGTATGTAGTGGTGGTGACAGCCTAGTCAGAGAGGTAGTATGTAGTGGTGGTGACAGTCAGAGAGGTAGTATGTAGTGGTGGTGACAGCCTAGTCAGAGAGGTAGGATGTAGTGGTGGTGACAGCCTAGTCAGAGAGGTAGGATGTAGTGGTGGTGACAGCCTAGTCAGAGAGGTAGTATGTAGTGGTGGTGACAGTCAGAGAGGTAGTATGTAGTGGTGGTGACAGCCCCGTCAGAGAAGTAGTATGTAGTGGTGGTGACAGCCCTGTCAGAGAGGTAGTATGTAGTGGTGGTGACAGTCTAGTCAGAGAGGTAGTATGTAGTGGTGGTGACAGCCTGGTCAGGAGGTAGTATGTAGTGGTGGTGACAGCCTAGTCAGAGAGCTAGTATGTAGTGGTGGTGACAGCCCTGTCAGAGAGGTAGTATGTAGTGGTGGTGACAGTCAGAGAGGTAGTATGTAGTGGTGGTGACAGCCCTGTCAGAGAGGTATTATGTAGTGGTGGTGACAGCCTAGTCAGAGAGGTAGTATGTAGTGGTGGTGACAGCCTAGTCAGAGAGGTAGTATGTAGTGGTGGTGACAGCCCGTCAGAGAGCTTGTATGTAGTGGTGGTGACAGTCAGAGGGTAGTATGTAGTGGTGGTGACAGCCTAGTAGAGAGGTAGTATGTAGTGGTGGTGACAGTCGAGGGTGGTATGTAGTGGTGGTGACAGCCTGGTCAGAGAGGTAGTATGTAGTGGTGGTGACAGCCCTGTCAGAGAGGTAGTATGTAGTGGTGGTGACAGTCAGAGAGGTAGTATGTAGTGGTGGTGACAGCCTGGTCAGAGAGGTAGTATGTAGTGGTGGTGACAGCCTAGTCAGAGAGGTAGTATGTAGTGGTGGTGACAGCCTGGTCAGAGGGTAGTATGTAGTGGTGGTGACAGTCAGAGAGGTAGTATGTAGTGGTGGTGACAGCCTGGTCAGGGGTAGGATGTAGTGGTGGTGACAGCCTGGTCAGAGGGGTAGGATGTAGTGGTGGTGACAGCCTAGTCAGAGAGGTAGTATGTAGTGGTGGTGACAGCCCGTCAGAGGGTAGTATGTAGTGGTGGTGACAGCCCTGTCAGAGAGGTAGTATGTAGTGGTGGTGACAGTCTAGTCAGAGAGGTAGTATGTAGTGGTGGTGACAGCCTAGTCAGAGAGGTAGTATGTAGTGGTGGTGACAGCCTAGTCAGAGGCTAGTATGTAGTGGTGGTGACAGCCCTGTCAGAGAGGTAGTATGTAGTGGTGGTGACAGTCAGAGAGGTAGTATGTAGTGGTGGTGACAGCCCTGTCAGAGAGGTTTATGTAGTGGTGGTGACAGCCCTAGTCAGAGAGGTAGTATGTAGTGGTGGTGACAGCCCTGTCAGAGGTAGTATGTAGTGGTGGTGACAGCCTAGTCAGAGAGGTAGTATGTAGTGGTGGTGACAGCCCTAGTCAGAGAGGTAGTATGTAGTGGTGGTGACAGCCCTAGTCAGAGAGGTAGTATGTAGTGGTGGTGACAGCTCAGAGAGGTAGTATGTAGTGGTGGTGACAGCCTAGTCAGAGAGGTAGGATGTAGTGGTGGTGACAGCTTAGTCAGAGAGGTAAGATGTAGTGGTGGTGACAGCCTAGTCAGAGAGGTAGTATGTAGTGGTGGTGACAGTCAGAGAGGTAGTATGTAGTGGTGGTGACAGCCCAGTCAGAGAGGTAGTATGTAGTGGTGGTGACAGCCCTGTCAGAGAGGTAGTATGTAGTGGTGGTGACAGTCTAGTCAGAGAGGTAGTATGTAGTGGTGGTGACAGCCTAGTCAGAGAGGTAGTATGTAGTGGTGGTGACAGCCCTGGTCAGAGAGCTGGTATGTAGTGGTGGTGACAGCCTAGTCAGAGAGGTAGTATGTAGTGGTGGTGACAGCCCTGGTCAGAGAGGTAGTATGTAGTGGTGGTGACAGCCCAGTCAGAGAGGTAGTATGTAGTGGTGGTGACAGTCAGAGAGGTAGTATGTAGTGGTGGTGACAGCCCAGTCAGAGAGGTAGTATGTAGTGGTGGTGACAGCCATGTCAGAGAGGTATTATGTAGTGGTGGTGACAACCATAGTCAGAGAGGTAGTATGTAGTGGTGGTGACAGCCCCTGTCAGAGAGGTAGTATGTAGTGGTGGTGACAGCCTAGTCAGAGAGGTAGTATGTAGTGGTGGTGACAGCCTAGTCAGAGGGTAGTATGTAGTGGTGGTGACAGCCTAGTCAGAGAGGTAGTATGTAGTGGTGGTGACAGTCGGAGAGGTAGTATGTAGTGGTGGTGATAGCCTAGTCAGAGAGGTAGGATGTAGTGGTGGTGACAGCCTGGTCAGAGAGGGTAGGATGTAGTGGTGGTGACAGCCTAGTCAGAGGGGTAGTATGTAGTGGTGGTGACAGCCTAGTCAGAGAGGTAGTATGTAGTGGTGGTGACAGCCTAGTCAGAGAGGTAGTATGTAGTGGTGGTGACAGTCAGAGAGGTAGTATGTAGTGGTGGTGACAGCCTAGTCAGAGAGGTAGGATGTAGTGGTGGTGACAGCCTAGTCAGAGAGGTAGGATGTAGTGGTGGTGACAGCCTAGTCAGAGAGGTAGTATGTAGTGGTGGTGACAGCCCCGTCAGAGAGGTAGTATGTAGTGGTGGTGACAGCCCTGTCAGAGAGGTAGTATGTAGTGGTGGTGACAGTCTAGTCAGAGAGGTAGTATGTAGTGGTGGTGACAGCCTAGTCAGAGAGGTAGTATGTAGTGGTGGTGACAGCCTAGTCAGAGAGCTAGTATGTAGTGGTGGTGACAGCCCTGTCAGAGAGGTAGTATGTAGTGGTGGTGACAGTCAGAGAGGTAGTATGTAGTGGTGGTGACAGCCCTGTCAGAGAGGTATTATGTAGTGGTGGTGACAGCCTAGTCAGAGAGGTAGTATGTAGTGGTGGTGACAGCCCTGTCAGAGAGGTAGTATGTAGTGGTGGTGACAGCCTAGTCAGAGAGGTAGTATGTAGTGGTGGTGACAGCCTAGTCAGAGAGGTAGTATGTAGTGGTGGTGACAGCCTAGTCAGAGAGGTAGTATGTAGTGGTGGTGACAGTCAGAGAGGTAGTATGTAGTGGTGGTGACAGCCTAGTCAGAGAGGTAGGATGTAGTGGTGGTGACAGCCTAGTCAGAGAGGTAAGATGTAGTGGTGGTGACAGCCTAGTCAGAGAGGTAGTATGTAGTGGTGGTGACAGTCAGAGAGGTAGTATGTAGTGGTGGTGACAGCCCAGTCAGAGAGGTAGTATGTAGTGGTGGTGACAGCCCTGTCAGAGAGGTAGTATGTGGTGGTGGTGACAGTCTAGTCAGAGAGGGTAGTATGTAGTGGTGGTGACAGCCTAGTCAGAGAGGTAGTATGTAGTGGTGGTGACAGCCTAGTCAGAGAGCTAGTATGTAGTGGTGGTGACAGCCTAGTCAGAGAGGTAGTATGTAGTGGTGGTGACAGCCTAGTCAGAGAGGTAGTATGTAGTGGTGGTGACAGCCCAGTCAGAGAGGTAGTATGTAGTGGTGGTGACAGTCAGAGAGGTAGTATGTAGTGGTGGTGACAGCCCAGTCAGAGAGGTAGTATGTAGTGGTGGTGACAGCCATGTCAGAGAGGTATTATGTAGTGGTGGTGACAACCATAGTCAGAGAGGTAGTATGTAGTGGTGGTGACAGCCCTGTCAGAGAGGTAGTATGTAGTGGTGGTGACAGCCTAGTCAGAGAGGTAGTATGTAGTGGTGGTGACAGCCTAGTCAGAGAGGTAGTATGTAGTGGTGGTGACAGCCTAGTCAGAGAGGTAGTATGTAGTGGTGGTGACAGTCAGAGAGGGTAGTATGTAGTGGTGGTGATAGCCTGGTCAGAGAGGTAGGATGTAGTGGTGGTGACAGCCTGGTCAGAGAGGTAGGATGTAGTGGTGGTGACAGCCTAGTCAGAGAGGTAGTATGTAGTGGTGGTGACAGTCAGAGAGGTAGTATGTAGTGGTGGTGACAGCCCCGTCAGAGAGGTGGTATGTAGTGGTGGTGACAGCCCTGTCAGAGAGGTAGTATGTAGTGGTGGTGACAGTCTAGTCAGAGAGGTAGTATGTAGTGGTGGTGACAGCCTGGTCAGAGGTAGTATGTAGTGGTGGTGACAGCCTGGTCAGAGAGGTAGTATGTAGTGGTGGTGACAGCCCAGTCAGAGAGCTTGTATGTGTGGTGGTGACAGTGTCAGAGAGGTAGTATGTAGTGGTGGTGACAGCCCTGGTAAGAGAGGTAGTATGTAGTGGTGGTGACAGTCAGAGAGGTAGTATGTGGTGGTGGTGACAGCCCTGGTCAGAGAGGTAGTATGTAGTGGTGGTGACAGCCCTGTCAGAGAGGTAGTATGTAGTGGTGGTGACAGCCCAGTCAGAGAGCTAGTATGTAGTGGTGGTGACAGCCCTGTCAGAGAGGTAGTATGTAGTGGTGGTGACAGCCTCAGAGAGGTAGTATTTAGTGGTGGTGACAGCCTGGTCAGAGAGGTAGTATGTATGGTGGTGACAGCCCAGTCAGAGAGGTAGTATGTAGTGGTGGTGACAGTCAGAGAGGTAGTATGTAGTGGTGGTGACAGCCCAGTCAGAGAGGTAGTATGTAGTGGTGGTGACAGTCGAGGGTAGTATGTAGTGGTGGTGACAGCCCAGTCAGAGAGGTAGTATGTAGTGGTGGTGACAGCCCTGTCAGAGAGGTAGTATGTAGTGGTGGTGACAGCCTGTCAGAGAGGTAGTATGTAGTGGTGGTGACAGCCCTGTCAGAGGGTAGTATGTAGTGGTGGTGACAGCCTAGTCAGAGAGGTAGTATGTAGTGGTGGTGACAGCCTAGTCAGAGAGGTAGTATGTAGTGGTGGTGACAGCCTAGTCAGAGAGGTAGTATGTAGTGGTGGTGACAGCCCTGTCAGGGGTAGTATGTAGTGGTGGTGACAGCCTAGTCAGAGAGGTAGTATGTAGTGGTGGTGACAGCCTAGTCAGAGAGGTAGTATGTAGTGGTGGTGACAGTCAGGAGGTAGTATGTAGTGGTGGTGACAGCCCGTCAGAGAGGTAGTATGTAGTGGTGGTGACAGCCCTGTCAGAGAGGTAGTATGTAGTGGTGGTGACAGTCTGGTCAGAGAGGTGGTATGTAGTGGTGGTGACAGCCTGGTCAGAGAGGTAGTATGTAGTGGTGGTGACAGCCTTGTCAGAGAGGTAAGTATGTAGTGGTGGTGACAGCCTGTCAGAGAGGTAGTATGTAGTGGTGGTGACAGCCTAGTCAGAGATAGTATGTAGTGGTGGTGACCTTGTCAGAGGGTGTATGTAGTGGTGGTGACGCCGTCAGAGAGGTAGTATGTAGTGGTGGTGACTGCCTGTCAGAGGAGGTGGTATGTAGTGGTGGTGACAGCTGTCAGAGAGGTGGTATGTAGTGGTGGTGACAGTCTTCAGAGGTAGTATGTAGTGGTGGTGACAGCCTTGTCAGAGAGGTAGTATGTAGTGGTGGTGACAGCCTTCAGAGGTAGTATGTAGTGGTGGTGACAGTCTGAGAGAGGTAGTATGTAGTGGTGGTGACAGCCCTGTCAGAGAGGTAGTATGTAGTGGTGGTGACAGCCCAGTCAGAGAGGTAGTATGTAGTGGTGGTGACAGCCTGGTCAGAGAGGTAGTATGTAGTGGTGGTGAGCAGCCTGTCAGAGAGGTGGTATGTAGTGGTGGTGACAGCCCGGTCAGAGGGTAGTATGTAGTGGTGGTGACAGCCTAGTCAGAGAGGTAGTATGTAGTGGTGGTGACAGTCTAGTCAGAGAGGTGGTATGTAGTGGTGGTGACAGCCCTGTCAGAGAGGTAGTATGTAGTGGTGGTGACAGCCCTGTCAGAGGTAGTATGTAGTGGTGGTGACAGCCTGGTCAGAGAGGTAGTATGTAGTGGTGGTGACAGCCCTGGTCAGAGAGGTATTATGTAGTGGTGGTGACAGCCTAGTCAGAGAGGTAGTATGTAGTGGTGGTGACAGCCCAGTCAGAGAGGTAGTATGTAGTGGTGGTGACAGCCCTGGTCAGAGAGGTAGTATGTAGTGGTGGTGACAGCCTAGTCAGAGAGGTAGTATGTAGTGGTGGTGACAGTGTCAGAGAGGTAGTATGTAGTGGTGGTGACAGCCCCGTCAGAGAGGTAGTATGTAGTGGTGGTGACAGCCCTGTCAGAGAGGTAGTATGTAGTGGTGGTGACAGTCTGGTCAGAGAGTGGTATGTAGTGGTGGTGACAGCCTGGTCAGAGAGGTAGTATGTAGTGGTGGTGACAGCCTGGTCAGAGAGCTAGTATGTAGTGGTGGTGACAGCCTAGTCAGAGAGGTAGTATGTAGTGGTGGTGACAGCCTGGTCAGAGAGGTAGTGTGTAGTGGTGGTGACAGCCTGGTCAGAGAGGTATATGTAGTGGTGGTGACAGCCCAGTCAGAGAGGTGGTATGTAGTGGTGGTGACAGCCCTGTCAGAGAGGTAGTATGTAGTGGTGGTGACAGTCAGAGAGGTAGTATGTAGTGGTGGTGACAGCCTAGTCAGAGAGGTAGTATGTAGTGGTGGTGACAGTCAGAGAGGTAGTATGTAGTGGTGGTGACAGCCCTGTCAGAGAGGTAGTATGTATGGTGGTGACAGCCTGTCAGAGGGTTGTGTGTAGTGGTGGTGACATCAGAGAGGTAGTATGTAGTGGTGGTGACAGTCGAGGTATATGTAGTGGTGGTGACAGCCTAGTCACAGAGGTAGTATGTATGGTGGTGACAGCCTAGTCAGAGAGGTAGTATGTAGTGGTGGTGACAGCCTGGTCAGAGAGGTAGTATGTAGTGGTGGTGACAGCCCTGTCAGAGAGGTAGTATGTAGTGGTGGTGACAGCCTGGTCAGGGGTAGTATGTAGTGGTGGTGACAGCCTAGTCAGAGGGTAGTATGTAGTGGTGGTGACAGCCCTCAGAGAGGTAGTATGTAGTGGTGGTGACAGCCTAGTCAGAGAGGTAGTATGTAGTGGTGGTGACAGCCTTGTCAGAGAGGTGGTATGTAGTGGTGGTGACAGTCAGAGAGGTAGTGTGTAGTGGTGGTGACAGCCCTGGACAGAGAGGTAGTATGTAGTGGTGGTACAGCCCTGTCAGAGAGGTAGTATGTAGTGGTGGTGACAGCCTGGTCAGAGAGGTAGTATGTAGTGGTGGTGACAGTCTGTCAGAGAGGTAGTATGTAGTGGTGGTGACAGCCTTCAAGAGGTAGTATGTAGTGGTGGTGACAGTCTGGTCAGAGAGGTAGTATGTAGTGGTGGTGACAGCCTGGTCAGAGAGTTAGTATGTAGTGGTGGTGACAGTCGAGAGGTAGTATGTAGTGGTGGTGACAGCCTGGTCAGAGGTAGTATGTAGTGGTGGTGACAGCCTGGTCAGAGAGGTAGTATGTAGTGGTGGTGACAGCCTAGTCAGAGAGGTAGTATGTAGTGGTGGTGACAGCCCTGTCAGAGAGGTATATGTAGTGGTGGTGACAGCCTAGTCAGAGAGGTAGTATGTAGTGGTGGTGACAGCCTGGTCAGAGAGGTAGTATGTAGTGGTGGTGACGTCAGGAGGTAGTATGTAGTGGTGGTGACAGCCTGGTCAGAGGGTAGTATGTAGTGGTGGTGACAGCCTGGTCAGAGAGGTAGTATGTAGTGGTGGTGACAGCCTAGTCAGAGAGGTAGTATGTAGTGGTGGTGACAGCCTGGTCAGAGAGGTAGTTGTAGTGGTGGTGACGTCAGGAGGTAGTATGTAGTGGTGGTGACAGCCTAGTCAGGAGGTAGTATGTAGTGGTGGTGACAGCCCTGTCAGAGAGGTAGTATGTAGTGGTGGTGACAGTCAGAGGTAGTATGTAGTGGTGGTGACAGCCTGGTCAGAGAGGTAGTATGTAGTGGTGGTGACAGCCCGTCAGAGAGGTAGTATGTGTGGTGGTGACGTTCAGAGAGGTAGTATGTAGTGGTGGTGACAGCCCGTCAGAGAGGTAGTATGTAGTGGTGGTGACGTCAGAGAGGTAGTATGTAGTGGTGGTGACAGCCCAGTCAGAGAGGTGGTATGTAGTGGTGGTGACAGCCCTGTCAGAGAGGTAGTATGTAGTGGTGGTGACAGCCTGGTCAGAGAGGTAGTATGTAGTGGTGGTGACAGCCTGTCAGAGAGGTATATGTAGTGGTGGTGACAGCCTGTCAGAAGGTAGTATGTAGTGGTGGTGACAGCCCTGTCAGAGAGGTAGTATGTGTGGTGGTGACAGCCCTGTCAGAGAGGTAGTATGTAGTGGTGGTACAGCCTAGTCAGAGAGGTAGTATGTAGTGGTGGTGACAGCCCTGTCAGAGAGGTGGTATGTAGTGGTGGTGACAGCTTCAGAGAGGTAGTATGTAGTGGTGGTGACAGCCTGTCAGAGAGGTAGTATGTAGTGTGGTGACAGCCTTGTCAGAGAGGTAGTATGTAGTGGTGGTGACAGTCAGAGAGGGAGTATGTAGTGGTGGTGACAGCCCTGTCAGAGAGGTAGTATGTAGTGGTGGTGACAGCCTGGTCAGAGAGGTATATGTAGTGGTGGTGACAGTCTGGTCAGAGAGGTAGTATGTTGTGGTGGTGACAGCCCTGTCAGAGAGGTAGTATGTGGTGGTGGTGACAGCCTGGTCAGAGAGGTAGTATGTAGTGGTGGTGACAGCCTTGTCAGAGGGTATATGTAGTGGTGGTACAGTCAGAGAGGTATATGTAGTGGTGGTGACAGCCCGGTCAGAGAGTAGTATGTAGTGGTGGTGACACCTTCGGGGTAGTATGTATGGTGGTGACAGTCTAGTCAGAGAGGTAGTATGTAGTGGTGGTGACAGCCCTGTCAGAGAGTAGTATGTATGGTGGTGACAGCCCTGTCAGAGAGCTGAGTATGTAGTGGTGGTGACAGCCTTGTCAGAGAGGTAGTATGTAGTGGTGGTGACACCTGGTCGAGAGGTATATGTAGTGGTGGTGACAGCCTGGTCAGAGAGGTAGTATGTAGTGGTGGTGACAGCCCGTCAGAGAGCTAGTATGTAGTGGTGGTGACAGCCCTGGTCAGAGAGGTAGTATGTAGTGGTGGTGACAGCCTGGTCAGAGAGGTAGTATGTAGTGGTGGTGACAGCTCAGGGGTAGTATGTAGTGGTGGTGACAGTCAGAGGGTATATGTAGTGGTGGTGACAGCCTAGTCAGAGGTAGTATGTAGTGGTGGTGACAGCCTTGTCAGAGAGGTGGTATGTAGTGGTGGTGACGCCTGTCAGGGAGGTAGTATGTAGTGGTGGTGACAGCCTTGTCAGAGAGGTAGTATGTAGTGGTGGTGACAGCCTGGTCAGAGAGGTAGTATGTAGTGGTGGTGACAGCCTAGTCAGAGAGTAGTATGTAGTGGTGGTGACAGTCAGAGGGTGGTATGTAGTGGTGGTGACAGCCTGGTCAGAGAGGTATATGTAGTGGTGGTGACAGCCTGGTCGAGGGTAGTATGTGGTGGTGGTGACAGCCTTCAAGAGGTATATGTAGTGGTGGTGACAGCCTGGACAGAGAGGTAGTATGTAGTGGTGGTGACAGCCCTGTCAGAGAGGTGTATGTAGTGGTGGTGACAGCCTAGTCAGGAGGTATATGTAGTGGTGGTGACAGTCTGGTCAGAGAGGTGGTATGTAGTGGTGGTGACCGCCCAGTCAGAGGTAGTATGTAGTGGTGGTGACAGCCTGGTCAGAGAGGTAGTATGTAGTGGTGGTGACACCTGTCAGAGAGTTAGTATGTAGTGGTGGTGACAGTCAGAGGTAGTATGTATGGTGGTACAGCCTTGTCAGAGAGGTAGTATGTGGTGGTGGTGACAGCCTGGTCAGAGAGGTGTATGTAGTGGTGGTGACAGCCTGGTCAGAGAGGTAGTATGTAGTGGTGGTGACAGCCCTGTCAGAGAGGTGTATGTAGTGGTGGTGACAGCCCTGTCAGGAGGGTAGTATGTGTGGTGGTGACAGCCTAGTCAGAGAGGTGGTATGTAGTGGTGGTGACGTCAGAGAGGTAGTATGTAGTGGTGGTGACAGCCCTGGTCAGAGAGGTAGTATGTAGTGGTGGTGACAGCCTGGTCAGAGAGGTAGTATGTAGTGGTGGTGACAGCCTGGTCAGAGAGGTAGTATGTAGTGGTGGTGACAGCCTAGTAAGAGAGGTAGTATGTAGTGGTGGTGACATCAGGGGTGTTGTAGTGGTGGTGACAGCCTGGTCAGAGAGGTAGTATGTAGTGGTGGTGACAGCCTTGTCAGAGAGGTAGTATGTAGTGGTGGTGACACTGTCAGAGAGGTAGTATTTAGTTGGTGACAGCCTGGTCGAGAGGTGTATGTAGTGGTGGTGACAGCCTGTCAGAGAAGTAGTATGTGTGGTGGTGACAGTCAGAGAGGTAGTATGTTGGTGGTGACAGCCTAGTCAGGAGGTAGTATGTAGTGGTGGTGACAGCTGTCAGAGAGGTAGTATGTAGTGGTGGTGACAGCCTAGTCAGAGAAGGTAGTATGTGTGGTGGTGACAGTCAGAGAGGTAGTATTAGTGGTGGTGACAGCCCCGTCGAGAGGTGGTATGTAGTGGTGGTGACAGCCCTGTCAGAGAGGTAGTATGTAGTGGTGGTGACAGTCTGGTCAGAGAGGTAGTATGTAGTGGTGGTGACAGCCTAGTCAGAGAGGTAGTATGTAGTGGTGGTGACAGCCTGGTCAGAGGCTAGTATGTAGTGGTGGTGACAGCCTGGTCAGAGGGTAGTATGTAGTGGTGGTGACAGCCTGGTCAGAGAGGTAGTATGTAGTGGTGGTGACAGCCTGGTCAGAGAGGGTAGTATGTATGGTGGTGACAGCCCGTTAGAGAGCTAGTATGTTGGTGGTGACCCCTGTCAGAGTATTGTAGTGGTGGTGACAGTCAGAGAGGTAGTATGTAGTGGTGGTGACAGCCTGGTCAGAGAGGTAGTATGTAGTGGTGGTGACAGTCAGAGAGGTAGTATGTAGTGGTGGTGACAGCCCTGTCAGAGAGGTAGTATGTAGTGGTGGTGACAGCCTGGTCAGAGAGGTAGCATGTGTGGTGGTGACAGGTCAGAGAGGTAGTATGTAGTGGTGGTGACAGGTCAGTGAGGTTATGTGTGGTGGTGACAGCCTGGTCGAGAGGTAGTATGTAGTGGTGGTGACAGCCCTAGTCAGAGAGGTAGTATGTAGTGGTGGTGACAGCCTGGTCAGAGGTTTTGTAGTGGTGGTGACAGCCTGTCGGGTGGTATGTAGTGGTGGTGACAGCTGTCAGAGGTGGTATGTAGTGGTGGTGACAGCCTGGTCAGAGAGGTAGTATGTAGTGGTGGTGACAGCCCTGGTCAGAGAGGTAGTATGTAGTGGTGGTGACAGTCAGGAGGTAGTATGTAGTGGTGGTGACAGCCCTGTCAGAGAGGTAGTATGTAGATGTGGTGACAGCCTTGTCAGAGAGGTAGTATGTAGTGGTGGTGACAGTCGGGGGGTATGTAGTGGTGGTGACAGCCTTGTCAGAGAGGTAGTATGTAGTGGTGGTGACAGCCTGTCAGGAGGTAGTATGTAGTGGTGGTGACAGCCTGGTCAGAGAGGTAGTATGTGTGGTGGTGACAGCCCTGTCGAGAGGTAGTATGTAGTGGTGGTGACAGCCTGGTCGAGAGGTATATGTAGTGGTGGTGACAGCCTGTCAGAGAGGTAGTATGTAGTGGTGGTGACAGTCGAGAGTGTATGTAGTGGTGGTGACGCCCAGTCAGAGTAGTATGTGTGGTGGTGACGCCTGGTCAGAGAGGTAGTATGTAGTGGTGGTGACAGTCTGGTCAGAGAGGGTTATGTAGTGGTGGTGACAGCCTTGTCAGAGAGGTAGTATGTGTGGTGGTGACAGCCCTGTCAGCTTATGTAGTGGTGGTGACAGCCTGGTCAGAGAGGTGGTATGTAGTGGTGGTGACAGCCTGGTCAGAGAGGTGGTATGTAGTGGTGGTGACAGCCTGGTCAGAGAGGTAGTATGTAGTGGTGGTGACAGCCCGTCAGAGATTGTATGTAGTGGTGGTGACAGTCAGAGAGGTAGTATGTGGTGGTGGTGACAGCCTGGTCAGAGAGGTGGGTATGTAGTGGTGGTGACAGCCTGGTCAGAGAGGTAGTATGTAGTGGTGGTGACAGTCGAGAGGTAGTATGTAGTGGTGGTGACAGCCCGTCAGAGAGGTAGTATGTAGTGGTGGTGACAGCCCTGTCAGAGAGGTAGTATGTGGTGGTGGTGACAGTCTGGTCAGAGAGTAGTATGTGTGGTGGTGACGCCTGGTCAGAGAGGTGTTGTAGTGGTGGTGACAGCCTGGTCAGAGAGCTGTATGTAGTGGTGGTGACAGCCCTAGTCAGAGAGGTAGTATGTAGTGGTGGTGACAGCCTGGTCAGAGAGGTATATGTAGTGGTGGTGACAGCCTAGTCAGAGGGTGAGTATGTAGTGGTGGTGACAGCCAGTCAGAGGCTGGTATGTAGTGGTGGTGACAGCCCTGTCAGAGAGGTAGTATGTGTGGTGGTGACAGTCAGGAGGTAGTATGTAGTGGTGGTGACAGTCTGGTCAGGGGTAGTATGTAGTGGTGGTGACAGCCCTGTCAGAGAGGTAGTATGTAGTGGTGGTGACAGCCTCAGAGGGTAGTATGTAGTGGTGGTGACGGTCGAGGTAGTATGTAGTGGTGGTGACAGCCTAGTCACAGAGGTAGTATGTAGTGGTGGTGACAGCCTAGTCAGAGAGGTAGTATGTAGTGGTGGTGACAGCCTGGTCAGAGAGGTAGTATGTAGTGGTGGTGACAGCCCTGTCAGAGAGGTATATGTAGTGGTGGTACAGCCTGGTCGAGGTGTATGTAGTGGTGGTGACAGCCTGTCAGAGAGGTGGTATGTGTGGTGGTGACATCAGAGAGGTAGTATGTGGTGGTGGTGACAGCCTGGTCAGAGAGGTATATGTTGGTGGTGACAGCCTGGTCAGAGAGGTAGTATGTAGTGGTGGTGACAGTCAGAGGGTAGTATGTAGTGGTGGTGACAGCCTAGACAGAGAGGTAGTATGTAGTGGTGGTGACAGCCCTGTCAGAGAGGTAGTATGTAGTGGTGGTGACAGCCCTGGTCAGAGAGGTGGTATGTGGTGGTGGTGACAGTCTGGTCAGAGAGGTAGTATGTAGTGGTGGTGACAGCCCTGTCAGAGGTAGTATGTAGTGGTGGTGACAGTCTGGTCAGAGAGGTAGTATGTAGTGGTGGTGACAGCCTGGTCAGAGAGGTATATGTAGTGGTGGTGACAGTCAGAGAGGTAGTATGTAGTGGTGGTGACAGCCCTGGTCAGAGAGGTAGTATGTAGTGGTGGTGACAGCCCTGGTCAGAGAGGTATATGTAGTGGTGGTGACAGCCTGGTCAGAGAGGTATTGTAGTGGTGGTGACAGCCCTGTCAGAGAGGTAGTATGTGAGTGGTGGTGACAGCCCTGGTCAGAGAGGTAGTATGTAGTGGTGGTGACAGCCTAGTCAGAGAGGTGTATGTAGTGGTGGTGACGTCAGAGAGAGGTAGTATGTAGTGGTGGTGACAGCCTGGTCAGAGAGGTGTATGTAGTGGTGGTGACAGCCTGGTCAGAGAGGTAGTATGTAGTGGTGGTGACAGCCTGGTCAGAGAGGTAGTATGTAGTGGTGGTGACAGCCCGGTCAGAGAGCTAGTATGTAGTGGTGGTGACAGCCCTGTCAGAGAGGTAGTATGTAGTGGTGGTGACAGCCTCAGGAGGTGTATGTAGTGGTGGTGACAGCCTGGTCAGAGGGTAGTATGTAGTGGTGGTACAGTCAGAGAGTATATGTAGTGGTGGTGACAGCCCTGTCAGAGAGGTAGTATGTGGTGGTGGTGACAGCCTGGTCAGAGAGGTAGTATGTAGTGGTGGTGACGCTCAGAGAGGTAGTATGTAGTGGTGGTGACAGTCGAGGTAGTATGTAGTGGTGGTGACCCTGTCCAGAAGGTATATGTAGTGGTGGTGACAGCCTAGTAGAGAGGTAGTATGTAGTGGTGGTGACAGCCTGGTCAGAGAGGTGGTATGTAGTGGTGGTGACAGCCCTGTCAGAGAGGTAGTATGTAGTGGTGGTGACAGCCTGGTCGAGAGGTAGTATGTAGTGGTGGTGACAGCCTAGTCAGAGAGGTGGTATGTGGTGGTGGTGACCGTCAGAGAGGTAGTATGTAGTGGTGGTACAGCCTAGTCAGAGAGGTAGTATGTAGTGGTGGTGACAGCCTGGTCAGAGAGGTAGTATGTAGTGGTGGTGACAGTCGGGGGTAGTATGTAGTGGTGGTGACAGCCTAGATCAGAGAGGTGGTATGTAGTGGTGGTGACAGCCCTGTCAGAGAGGTAGTATGTAGTGGTGGTGACAGCCTGGTCGAGAGGTGTATGTGTGGTGGTGACAGTCTAGTCAGAGAGGTAGTATGTAGTGGTGGTGACAGCCCAGTCGAGGTAGTATGTAGTGAGTGGTGACAGTCTGGTCAGGAGGTAGTATGTAGTGGTGGTACAGCCCTAGTCAGAGAGGTGTATGTAGTGTGGTGACAGTCAGAGAGGTAGTATGTAGTGGTGGTACGCCTGGTCAGGAGGTAGTATGTAGTGGTGGTGACAGCCTGGTCAGGGAGGTAGTATGTAGTGGTGGTGACAGCCTGGTCAGAGAGGTGTATGTAGTGGTGGTGACAGCCCTGTCAGAGAGGCTATATGTAGTGGTGGTGACAGCCTGGTCAGAGAGGTAGTATGTAGTGGTGGTGACAGCCTAGTCAGAGAGGTAGTATGTAGTGGTGGTGACAGCCTGGTCAGAGAGGTAGTATGTAGTGGTGGTGACAGCCCGGTCAGAGAGGCTTGTATGTAGTGGTGGTGACAGTTCAGAGGGTAGTATGTAGTGGTGGTGACAGCCTGGTCAGAGAGGTAGTATGTAGTGGTGGTGACAGTCAGAGGGTGGTATGTAGTGGTGGTGACAGCCCCGTCAGAGAGGTAGTATGTAGTGGTGGTGACAGCCCTGTCAGAGAGGTAGTATGTAGTGGTGGTGACAGCCTAGTCAGAGAGGTAGTATGTAGTGGTGGTGACAGCCTGGTCAGAGAGGTAGTATGTAGTGGTGGTGACAGCCTGGTCAGAGAGGCTAGTATGTAGTGGTGGTGACAGCCTGGTCAGAGAGGTAGTATGTAGTGGTGGTGACAGCCCTGGTCAGAGAGGTAGTATGTAGTGGTGGTGACAGTCGAGAGGTAGTATGTAGTGGTGGTGACAGCCTGTCAGAGAGGTAGTATGTAGTGGTGGTACAGCCCTGTCAGAGAGCTAGTATGTAGTGGTGGTGACAGCCTGGTCAGAGAGGTATATGTAGTGGTGGTGACAGCCTGGTCAGAGAGGTATATGTAGTGGTGGTGACAGCCTAGTCAGAGAGGTAGTATGTAGTGGTGGTGACAGCCCAGTCAGAGAGGTTGTGTGTAGTGGTGGTGACAGTCAGAGAGGTAGTATGTAGTGGTGGTGACAGCCTAGTCAGAGAGGTATATGTAGTGGTGGTGACAGCCTCAGAGAGGTAGTATGTAGTGGTGGTGACAGCCCGTCGGAGAGGTGTATGTAGTGGTGGTACAGCCCTGTCAGAGAGGTAGTATGTATGGTGGTGACAGTCTAGTCAGAGAGGTAGTATGTAGTGGTGGTGACAGCCTGGTCAGAGAGGTAGTATGTATGGTGGTGACAGCCTGGTCAGAGAGCTAGTATGTAGTGGTGGTGACAGCCTGGTCAGAGAGGTAGTATGTAGTGGTGGTGACAGCCTGGTCAGAGGTAGTATGTAGTGGTGGTGACAGCCTAGTCAGAGAGGTAGTATGTAGTGGTGGTGACAGCCTGTCAGAGGCTGTATGTAGTGGTGGTGACAGCCCTGTCAGAGAGGTGTATGTAGTGGTGGTACAGTCGAGAGGTAGTATGTAGTGGTGGTGACAGCCTGGTCAGAGAGGTAGTATGTAGTGGTGGTGACAGCCCTTCAGAGGGTGAGTATGTAGTGGTGGTGACAGCCCTGTCAGAGAGGGTAGTATGTAGTGGTGGTGACAGCCTGGTCAGAGAGGTGGTATGTAGTGGTGGTGACAGCCTAGTCAGAGAGGTAGTTGTAGTGGTGGTGACAGCCTGGTCAGAGAGGCTTGTATGTAGTGGTGGTGACAGTCAGAGATAGTATGTAGTGGTGGTGACAGCCTGTCAGAGAGGTAGTATGTAGTGGTGGTGACATCAGAGAGGTAGTATGTAGTGGTGGTGACAGCCCCGTCGGAGAGGTAGTATGTAGTGGTGGTGACAGCCCTGTCAGAGAGGTAGTATGTAGTGGTGGTGACAGTCTTGTCAGAGGGGTAGTATGTAGTGGTGGTGACAGCCTGGTCAGAGAGGTAGTATGTAGTGGTGGTGACAGCCTGGTCAGAGAGGTAGTATGTAGTGGTGGTGACAGCCTGGTCAGAGAGGTATATGTAGTGGTGGTGACAGCCTGGTCAGAGAGGTAGTATGTGGTGGTGGTGACAGCCTAGTCAGAGAGGTAGTATGTAGTGGTGGTGACAGCCGTCAGAGAGCTAGTATGTAGTGGTGTTGACAGCCCTGTCAGAGAGGTAGTATGTAGTGGTGGTGACAGTCAGAGAGGTAGTATGTAGTGGTGGTGACAGCCTAGTCAGAGAGGTAGTATGTAGTGGTGGTACAGTCAGAGAGGTATATGTAGTGGTGGTGACAGCCCTGTCAGAGAGGTAGTATGTAGTGGTGGTGACAGCCTAGTCAGGAGGTAGCATGTAGTGGTGGTGACAGTCGGGGTAGTATGTAGTGGTGGTGACAGTCAGAGGTAGTATGTAGTGGTGGTGACAGCCTGGTCACAGAGGTAGTATGTAGTGGTGGTGACGCCTGGTCAGAGAGGTAGTATGTAGTGGTGGTGACAGCCTGGTCAGAGAGGTAGTATGTAGTGGTGGTGACAGCCCTGTCAGAGAGGTAGTATGTGGTGGTGGTGACAGCCTGGTCAGAGAGGTAGTATGTAGTGGTGGTGACAGCCTGGTCAGAGAGGTAGTATGTAGTGGTGGTGACAGTCAGAGAGGTATTGTAGTGGTGGTGACAGCCTGGTCAGAGAGGTAGTATGTAGTGGTGGTGACAGCCTGGTCAGAGAGGTAGTATGTAGTGGTGGTGACAGTCAGGAGGTAGTATGTAGTGGTGGTGACACCCTTAGACAGAGAGGTAGTATGTAGTGGTGGTGACAGCCCTGTCAGAGAGGTAGTATGTAGTGGTGGTGACAGCCTGGTCGGAGGTAGTATGTAGTGGTGGTGACAGTCTGGTCAGAGGGTATATGTAGTGGTGGTGAAATCCCAGTCAAGGGTAGTATGTAGTGGTGGTGACAGTCTGGTCAGAGAGGTAGTATGTAGTGGTGGTGACAGCCTAGTCAGAGAGTTAGTATGTAGTGGTGGTGACAGTCAGGAGGTAGTATGTAGTGGTGGTGACAGCCTAGTCGAGGGTAGTATGTAGTGGTGGTGACAGCCTGGTCAGAGGGTAGTATGTAGTGGTGGTGACAGCCTGGTCAGGTTATGTAGTGGTGGTGACAGCCCTGTCAGAGAGCTAGTATGTAGTGGTGGTGACAGCCTAGTCAGAGAGGTAGTATGTAGTGGTGGTGACAGCCTGGTCAGAGAGGTGGTATGTAGTGGTGGTGACAGCCTGGTCAGAGAGGTAGTATGTAGTGGTGGTGACAGCCCGGTCAGAGAGGTTGTATGTGGTGGTGGTGACAGGTCAGAGAGGTAGTATGTAGTGGTGGTGACAGCCTGGTCAGAGAGGTATATGTAGTGGTGGTGACAGCCCTGTCAGAGAGGTAGTATGTAGTGGTGGTGACAGCCCCGTCAGAGAGGTAGTATGTAGTGGTGGTGACAGCCCCTGTCAGAGGGTAGTATGTAGTGGTGGTGACAGCCTGGTCAGAGAGGTAGTATGTAGTGGTGGTGACAGCCTGGTCAGAGAGGTAGTATGTGTGGTGGTGACAGCCTGGTCAGAGGCTGGTATGTAGTGGTGGTGACAGCCTGGTCAGAGAGGTAGTATGTAGTGGTGGTGACAGCCGTCAGAGAGGTAGTATGTAGTGGTGGTGACAGCCCTAGTCAGAGAGGTAGTATGTAGTGGTGGTGACAGCCCGGTCAGAGAGCTGGTATGTAGTGGTGGTGACAGCCCTCTCAGAGAGGTGGTATGTAGTGGTGGTGACAGCTCAGAAGGTAGTATGTAGTGGTGGTGACAGCCTGGTCAGAGAGGTAGTATGTAGTGGTGGTGACAGCCTGTCAGGAGGTAGTATGTGGTGGTGGTGACAGCCCTGTCGAGAGGTAGTATGTAGTGGTGGTGACAGCCTGTCAGAGAGGTGTATGTGTGGTGGTGACAGTCGGGGTAGTATGTTGGTGGTGACAGCCTGGTCAGAGAGGTAGTATGTAGTGGTGGTGACAGCCTAGTCAGAGAGGTGAGTATGTAGTGGTGGTGACAGCCTAGTCAGAGGTAGTATGTAGTGGTGGTGACAGCCCTGTCAGAGAGGTGTATGTAGTGGTGGTGACAGCCTGGTCAGAGAGGTAGTTGTAGTGGTGGTGACAGCCTGGTCAGGAGGTGGTATGTAGTGGTGGTGACAGTCAGGAGGTAGTATGTAGTGGTGGTGACAGCCTAGTCAGAGAGGTAGTATGTAGTGGTGGTGACAGCCCTGGTCAGAGAGGTAGTATGTGGTGGTGGTGACAGTCGTGGAGGTTATGTAGTGGTGGTGACAGCCTGACGGAGGTGGTATGTAGTGGTGGTACAGCCCTGTCAGAGAGGTAGTATGTATGGTGGTGACAGCCTGGTCAGAGAGGTATTGTAGTGGTGGTGACAGTCTAGTCAGAGAGGTAGTATGTAGTGGTGGTGACAGCCCAGTCAAGAGGTATATGTAGTGGTGGTGACAGTCTGGTCAGAGGGTAGTATGTAGTGGTGGTGACAGCCCTGGTCGAGAGTTGAGTATGTATGGTGGTGACAGTCGGAGGTATATGTAGTGGTGGTGACAGCCTGGTCGAGAGGTAGTATGTAGTGGTGGTGACAGCCCTGGTCAGAGAGGTGGTATGTAGTGGTGGTGACAGCCAGTCAGAGAGGTGGTATGTAGTGGTGGTGACAGCCCTGTCAGAGAGTATATGTAGTGGTGGTGACAGCCTGTCAGAGGTAGTATGTAGTGGTGGTGACAGCCTGGTCAGAGGGTAGTATGTGGTGGTGGTGACACCTGTCAGAGAGGTGGTATGTAGTGGTGGTGACAGCCTGGTCAGAGAGGTAGTATGTGGTGGTGGTGACAGCCTGGTCAGGAGGTGTATGTATGGTGGTGACAGCCTGGTCAGAAGGTAGTATGTGGTGGTGTGACAGCCTGTCAGAGAGGTAGTATGTAGTGGTGGTACAGTCAGAGAGGTAGTATGTAGTGGTGGTGACAGCCTGGTCAGAGAGGTAGTATGTAGTGGTGGTGACAGCCCTGTCAGAGAGGTAGTATGTAGTGGTGGTGACAGCCCAGTCAGAGAGCTGTATGTAGTGGTGGTGACAGCCCCTGTCAGAGAGGTAGTATGTAGTGGTGGTGACAGTCAGAGAGGTAGTATTTGTGGTGGTACAGCCTAGTCAGAGAGGTAGTATGTAGTGGTGGTGACAGCCCAGTCAGAGAGGTAGTATGTAGTGGTGGTGACAGTCAGAGAGGTAGTATGTAGTGGTGGTGACAGCCCAGTCAGAGAGGTAGTATGTAGTGGTGGTGACAGCCTCAGAGAGGTAGTATGTAGTGGTGGTGACAGCCCGGTCAGAAGTAGTATGTGTGGTGGTGACAGCCCTTCAGAGAGGTAGTATGTAGTGGTGGTGACAGCCTAGTCAGAGAGGTAGTATGTAGTGGTGGTGACAGCCCTGTCAGAGAGGTAGTATGTAGTGGTGGTGACAGCCTGGTCAGAGAGGTAGTATGTGGTGGTGGTGACAGCCTGGTCAGAGAGGTGGTATGTAGTGGTGGTGACAGCCTGGTCAGAGAGGTGGTATGTAGTGGTGGTGACAGTCAGAGTTTGTAGTGGTGGTGACAGCCTGGTCAGAGAGGTAGGATGTAGTGGTGGTGACAGCCTGTCAGAGAGGTAGTATGTAGTGGTGGTGACAGTCAGAGAGGTAGTTATAGTGGTGGTGACAGCCTGTCGAGGGTAGTATGTAGTGGTGGTGACAGCCCTGTCAGAGAGGTAGTATGTAGTGGTGGTGACAGTCTGGTCAGAGAGGTAGTATGTAGTGGTGGTGACAGCCTAGTCAGAGAGGTAGTATGTAGTGGTGGTGACAGCCTGGTCAGGGAGCTAGTATGTAGTGGTGGTGACAGCCTGGTCAGAGAGGTAGTATGTGGTGGTGGTGACAGCCTGGTCAGAGGTATATGTAGTGGTGGTACAGCCTGGTCAGAGAGGTAGTATGTAGTGGTGGTGACAGCCCAGTCAGAAAGCTAGTATGTAGTGGTGGTGACAGCCCCTGTCAGAGAGGTATATGTAGTGGTGGTACGTCAGGAGGTGGTATGTGGTGGTGGTGACGCCTGGTCGGGGTAGTATGTAGTGGTGGTGACAGTCAGAGAGGTATATGTAGTGGTGGTGACAGCCCTGTCAGAGAGGTATATGTAGTGGTGGTGACAGCCTAGTCAGAGGTAGTATGTAGTGGTGGTGACATCGGAGGTTATGTAGTGATGGTGACGTCAGTGAGGTGTATGTAGTGGTGGTGACAGCCTGGTCAGAGAGGTTATGTAGTGGTGGTGACAGCCTGGTCAGGAGGTGTATGTAGTGGTGGTGACAGCCTGGTCAGAGAGGTATTATGTAGTGGTGGTGACAGCCTGTCAGGAGTAGTATGTAGTGGTGGTGACAGCCCTGTCAGAGAGGGTCGTATGTAGTGGTGGTACAGCCTGGTCAGAGAGGTAGTATGTAGTGGTGGTGACAGCCTGGTCAGAGAGGTGGTATGTAGTGGTGGTGACAGTCAGAGAGGTAGTATGTAGTGGTGGTGACAGCCTAGTCAGAGAGGTAGTATGTAGTTGTGGTACAGCCTTGTCAGAGAGGTAGTATGTAGTGGTGGTGACGGTCAGGAGGGGTATGTAGTGGTGGTGACAGCCCTGTCAGAGAGGTAGTATGTAGTGGTGGTGACAGCCTGGTCGGAGGTAGTATGTAGTGGTGGTGACAGTCCTAGTCAGAGAGGTGTATGTAGTGGTGGTGACAGCCCTGTCAGTGAGGTGGTGTGTAGTGGTGGTGACAGCCTGGTCAGAGAGGTAGTATGTAGTGGTGGTGACAGCCTAGTCAGAGAGGTAGTATGTATGGTGGTGACAGTCAGAGAGGTAGTATGTAGTGGTGGTGACAGCCCATTCGAGTAGTATGTAGTGGTGGTGACAGCCCTTGTCAGAGAGGTAGTATGTAGTGGTGGTGACAGTCTAGTCAGAGGGTAGTATGTAGTGGTGGTGACAGCCCTGTCAGAGAGGTAGTATGTAGTGGTGGTGACAGCCCTGTCAGAGAGCTAGTATGTAGTGGTGGTGACAGCCTGGTCAGAGAGGTAGTATGTAGTGGTGGTGACAGCCTAGTCAGAGAGGTAGTATGTAGTGGTGGTGACAGCCCTGGTCAGAGAGGTAGTATGTAGTGGTGGTGACAGCCCAGTCAGAGAGCTTGTATGTAGTGGTGGTACAGTCAGAGGGTAGTATGTAGTGGTGTACAGCCTGTCGGAGAGTAGGATGTAGTGGTGGTGACAACCTGGTCAGGGAGGTAGTATGTATGGTGGTGACAGTCAGAGAGGTAGTATGTAGTGGTGGTGACAGCCCCGTCAGAGAGGTAGTATGTAGTGGTGGTGACAGCCCTGTCAGAGAGGTATATGTAGTGGTGGTGACAGTCTAGTCAGAGAGGTAGTATGTAGTGGTGGTGACAGCCTAGTCAGAGAGATAGTATGTAGTGGTGGTGACAGCCTGGTCAGAGCTGTATGTGTGGTGGTGACAGCCTGGTCAGAGGGTAGTATGTAGTGGTGGTGACAGCCTGGTCAGAGAGGTAGTATGTAGTGGTGGTGACAGCCTGGTCAGAGAGGTAGTATGTAGTGGTGGTGACAGCCCAGTCAGAGAGGCTGTATGTAGTGGTGGTGACAGCCCTGTCAGAGAGGTATATGTAGTGGTGGTGACAGTCAGAGAGGTAGTATGTAGTGGTGGTGACAGCCTGGTCAGAGAGGTAGTATGTAGTGGTGGTACAGTCAGAGAGGTAGTATGTAGTGGTGGTGACAGCCCTGTCAGAGAGGTAGTATGTAGTGGTGGTGACAGCCTATCAGAGAGGTAGCATGTAGTGGTGGTGACAGTCGAGAGGTAGTATGTAGTGGTGGTGACAGTCAGAGGTATATGTAGTGGTGGTGACAGCCTAGTCACAGAGGTAGTATGTAGTGGTGGTACAGCCTAGTCAGAGAGGTAGTATGTAGTGGTGGTGACAGCCTAGTCAGAGAGGTAGTATGTAGTGGTGGTGACAGCCCTGTCAGAGAGGTAGTATGTAGTGGTGGTGACAGCCTAGTCAGAGAGGTAGTATGTAGTGGTGGTGACAGCCTGGTCAGAGAGGTAGTATGTAGTGGTGGTGACAGTCAGAGAGGTAGTATGTAGTGGTGGTACGCCTGGTCAGGAGGGTAGTATGTAGTGGTGGTGACACCTAGTCGAGGTGTATGTGTGGTGGTACATCAAGAGTATATGTAGTGGTGGTGACAGCCTAGTCAGAGAGGTAGTATGTGTGGTGGTACAGCCCTGTCAGAGAGGTATATGTAGTGGTGGTGACAGCCTGGTCGAGGGTTATGTAGTGGTGGTGACAGTCTGTCGATTTGTGTGGTGGTCGAAGCCCAGTCAAGAGGGTGTATGTGTGGTGGTGACAGTCTGGTCAGGGAGGTATATGTAGTGGTGGTGACACCTATCAGAGTTTATGTAGTGGTGGTGACGGTCAGGGGTTATGTAGTGGTGGTGACAGCCTAGTCAGAGGGTAGTATGTGTGGTGGTGACAGCCTAGTCAGAGAGGTAGTATGTAGTGGTGGTACAGCCTGTCGGGGTAGTATGTAGTGGTGGTGACAGCCCTGTCAGAGAGGTGGTATGTAGTGGTGGTGACAGCCTGGTCAGGGAGGTAGTATGTAGTGGTGGTGACGCCTATCAGAGAGGTTATGTAGTGGTGGTGACAGTCGAGAGGTGGTTGTAGTGGTGGTGACAGCCTGTCAGAGTAGTATGTAGTGGTGGTGACAGCCTGGTCAGAGAGGTAGTATGTATGGTGGTGACAGCCTGGTCAGGGTAGTATGTAGTGGTGGTACAGCCTAGTAAAGAGGTAGTATGTAGTGGTGGTGATCAGAGAGGTAGTATGTGTGGTGGTGACAGCCTGGTCAGAGGGGTATATTGTGGTGGTGACAGCCCTGTCAGAGGAGGTAGTATGTAGTGGTGGTGACAGCCCAGTCGAGAGGTTATGTGTGGTGGTGACAGCCTTGTCAGAGAGGTTATGTAGTGGTGGTGACGGTCGAGAGTTATGTAGTGGTGGTGACAGCCTAGTCAGAGGTAGTATGTAGTGGTGGTGACAGCCCAGTCAAGATGTTGTAGTGGTGGTGACAGGTCAGAGGGTAGTATGTAGTGGTGGTGACAGCCCAGTCAGAGAGGTAGTATGTAGTGGTGGTGACAGTCAGAGAGTAGTATGTAGTGGTGGTGACAGCCCAGTCAGAGATATATGTAGTGGTGTACAGCCCTGTCAGAGAGGTAGTATGTAGTGGTGGTGACAGCCCTGGTCAGAGAGTAGTATGTAGTGGTGGTACCCCTGTCAGAGGGTAGTATGTAGTGGTGGTGACAGCCTGGTCAAGAGGTTATGTAGTGGTGGTGACGCCTAGTCAGAGAGGTAGTATGTGTGGTGGTGACAGCCTGTCAGAGAGGTAGTATGTGGTGGTGGTGACAGTCAGAGAGGTGTATGTAGTGTGGTGACCCTGGTCAGAGAGGTGGGATGTAGTGGTGGTGACAGCCTAGTCAGAGAGGTATATGTAGTGGTGGTGACAGTCAGAGGGTGTATATAGTGGTGGTGACACCCGTCAGAGGGTTATGTAGTGGTGGTGACAGCCCTGTCAGGAGGTGTATGTAGTGGTGGTGACAGTCTAGTCAGAGAGGTAGTATGTAGTGGTGGTGACAGCCTGGTCAGAGAGGTAGTATGTAGTGGTGGTGACAGCCTATCAGAGAAGCTGTATGTGTGGTGGTACAGCCTGGTCAGAGAGTTATGTGTGGTGGTGACAGCCTGGTCGAGGTTATGTAGTGGTGGTGACAGCCTAGTCAGAGGGTAGTATGTGGTGGTGGTGACAGCCCAGTCAGGAGTAGTATGTAGTGGTGGTGACAGCCCTGTCAGAGAGGGTAGTATGTAGTGGTGGTGACATCAGGAGGTAGTATGTATGGTGGTGACAGCCTGTCAGAGAGGTAGTATGTAGTGGTGGTGACGTCAGAGAGGTTATTAGTGGTGGTGACAGCCCTGTCAGAGAGGTAGTACTTGTAGTGGTGGTGACAGCCTAGTCGGGAGGTGGCATGTAGTGGTGGTGACAGTCAGAGGGGGTTATGTAGTGGTGGTGACGGTCAGGAGGTATATGTAGTGGTGGTGACAGCCTAGTCACAGAGGTAAGTATGTAGTGGTGGTGACAGCCCAGTCAGAGAGGTAGTATGTAGTGGTGGTGACAGTCTAGTCAGAGATATATTAGTGATGTACGTCAGAGAGGTGTATGTGTGGTGTACAGCTGGTCAGAGGTAGTATGTAGTGGTGGTGACAGCCTTCAGAGAGGTAGTATGTAGTGGTGGTGACAGCCTAGTCAGAGAAGGTAGTATGTAGTGGTGGTGACAGTCAGAGAGGTAGTATGTAGTGGTGGTGACAGCCTAGTCAGAGAGGTAGTATGTAGTGGTGGTACAGCCTAGTCAGAGAGGTAGTATGTAGTGGTGGTGACAGCCTGGTCAGAGAGGTTTTGTAGTGGTGGTACAGCCTAGTCAGAGAGGTGGTATCTAGTGGTGGTACCCCTGTCAGAGAGGTCTATGTGTGGTGTGACAGCCCTAGTCAGAGGGGTTATGTAGTGGTGGTACAGCCCTAGTCAGAGAGGTTATGTATGGTGGTGACAGTCAGAGAGGTAGTATGTAGTGGTGGTACAGCTGGTCAGAGAGGTGTATGTAGATGTGGTGACAGCCTTGTCAGAGAGGTTATGTAGTGGTGGTGACAGTCAGAGGTGTATGTGGTGGTGGTGACAGCCCTGTCAGAGAGGTAGTATGTGAAGTGGTGGTGACAGCCTAGTCAGAGGGTAGGTATGTAGTGGTGGTGACAGTCTAGTCAAAGGTAGTATGTAAGTGGTTACAACCTGTCATGTTTGTGTGGTTACATTTTTTAGTGGTGGTACAGCTTCGAGTTATTGTGGTGACAGTCAGGGGGGTTATGTGTGGTGGTGACAGCCCAGTCAAGAGAGTAGTATGTAGTGGTGGTGACAGCCTAGTCAGAGAGGTATATGTAGTGGTGGTGACAGTCTAGTCAGTAGTATGTAGTGGTGGTGACAGCCCTGTCAGAGAGGTTTGTAGTGGTGGTGACAGTCTTCGAGAGGTGGTATGCAGTGGTGGTGACAGTCTGGTCAGAGAGGTTATGTAGTGGTGTGACAGTCTTCGTTATGCAGTGGTGGTGACAGTCAGAGGTAGTATGTAGTGGTGGTGACACCCTGTCAGAGAGTTATGTGAGTGGTGGTGACAGCCTTCGTTTGCAGTGTTCTCTTCCGAGGTGTTATGCAGTGGTGGTACAGCTTCAAAAGTACCTTCACTTCTTCTTCTTTATTTAGGTTTGAATTACTTCCTTCTGTAATGGGGTGTCAAGAAGAACTTTTCCAATTATACATGTATTGCTAAGAGAGTGGGTGGAGGGGGGGAGAGAGAGAGAGAGAGAGAGAGAGCAAGGAGAGAGAAAGCAAGAGAGAGAGAGGAAGGAGTAGTGGGAGTGAGAGAGGAGAAGAGTGAGAGAGGGGAGCAAAGAGAGGGGGAGGGGGGTGAGTGGGGGTGAGAGAGGAAAGTAAAGGAGGGAGAGAGGAGGGGACGGGGAGTAGAGAGAGAGAGGAAAAAGACGGGTGAGTGGGATAGGAAGTGAAAAAGAAAGAGCGAGGGGGGGGTGGGGAGAAAGCAGAAGATGGAAGGAAGAGAGTGAGGGGGAGTGAGAAGAGGGTTAGAGTGTTCAGTAGCCTATGAGATGTTGCATCCACTTTAATTGTGGGCCTGCTCTCAACACTAGGTTATCATTTTAGGTCCCAAATGGCACCCTATTCCTTTGTAATGCCCTTCTTTTCCAGGTTCCATGGGTTTCCTGTAAGTTATTTCTAAAGTATACACATATAAAGAGCAATGGTGCCATAGGTCCTTCCATTGTCACTATTAGATGTGCCTTAGGGCTTTACTAAAGTAGTCATATATAGAATGGTGCCATAGGCTCTGGTCTAAGTAGTCACTTGGGAATAGGGTGCCATAGGGCTCTGGTCTAAAGTAGTGCACTATATGGGGAGATAGGGTGTCATAGGGCCCTGGTCCAGAAGTAGTCACTATATAGAGAATCGGGTGCCTTAGGGCTTTGGACTAAGTAGTGCACTATATATAGGGATGGGTTCCATGGGCTCTGTCTAATATCACTATTAGAATGGGTGTCATAGGGGCTCTGACTAAAGTAATAACACTATATATAGGAATGGTGCCATGCTTTCTATCTATATAGGAATGTACCACTGAGTTACTAATAGTAACTATAGAGGGAATGGGTCCATAGGGCTCTGGTCTAAAAGTAAGTGCACTATATAGGGAATAAGGGTACCATAGAGGCTCTGGACTAAAGTAGTACACTATATAGACCAGGGTGTCATAGGTCTCTGACTAGTGTACACTATATAGGGAATAGAGGGTTCCATAGCTCTGACTCAAGTAGTACACTCTATATGTGTTCTCTCTTATCCTATTTTACCATGGGCTCTGACTAATAGTACACTATATAGGGAATAAGGTGTCATAAGGCTCTGGACCTAAAATAGTAGACTACTATAGGGAATAGGGTGTCATAAGGCTCTGACTAAAGTATACACTATAGAATAGTACCATAGGGGTCTGGACTAAAAAGTAGTACACTATATAGGGGAATAGGGTGTCATAAGGCTCTGACTAAATATACACTATTAATAGGGTACCATGGGCTCTGACTAGTTACACTATATAGGGAATAGGGTGTCATAAGGCTCTGGACTAAAGTAAGTAGACTATATGGGTGGTTGCCATGGCCCTTTAAAAGTAGTCACTATATATAGGGATGGGGTTCCGTTTATAAATTCATGTTTCGGTCAACACTAAACTTTATTTCCTAAGGCTTTTGTCAACTTAGCAAGATTCTCCCCTCTAGCACTTTGTTTTGAATATCTATACGGTTTATACCTGTGTTTTTTTTTCCCCATCGGTCAGTGTTCATATTTACTATCATGTTAATAATCTACTTTAGATTTTTTAAAAATTATTTATTGTACCTTCTATTTACTATCAAAAAATACGAAATATTCCATATATAAACTCCCAGGAATTTAATGGAAGTATTTACCTTTTACATCCACTGTGCCTTCTTCAGGTTTAACTAGGCAAGTCAGGCTAAGAACAACTACTTATTTAGGATAACGACCTAGCGAGGAAGACCGGATTAACTACTTATTCAAGTTCTAAAGCTCAAGGTCATTTTTGGGGTTTTAAACATATTTACTGTTCGTTTACGTATTTAGCCTTGTTATTTCTATTTAATTTAGTGTGTTTATTTAAGCAGGGACAATACACAACAAAAACACAGGTCTCAGTACATTTGAGAAAGTGTGTTGCACCAGATTTAGCTAGCAGCTAATTAAGTCTACAGTCCCCAGACATTGTACACAAATGTTTTTTTTCTTTAAATTCAGTTTGGTTCATTTAAATTATTAAATCCTCTTATACATATCATCAATGAGTAACTTATCAATAACCTAAATGATAATCAGATTATTCATATTTTTCATAAGGCGTTATTAAGCGTTCATGCATCCCACCACCATAATAATCTCAAACGGATACAGCCACAAATGGCTGTTGTTATTCTATCATATCTGGAGAAATGGGAAAATAATTCACATTTTAGACAATCATTCAAATCATGAAACGCTAGATGCACCTTGGCACGAAGCCAGGCCTCCGTGAAACAGACAGAGATGGAGAGGATGGGGAGGGGGGAAAGGGGAGTATCAGGGGTGGGGGAGATAGGGGATGGAGGAATGGGGAGATGGGGAATGGGGAGGAGAGAGGAAGGGGTTATCAAGAAATTAGTGAGAGATAGAGGGGATGGATGGGGGAGGAAAGGGAGGTATCAGGTGGTGGGGAAGATAGGGGATGGAGGGATGGGGAGATAGGGGATGGAGGGATGGGGGGGATAGGGGATGGAGGGATGGGGAGATGGGGATGGAGGGATGGGAGACGGGGATGAGGTATCAGGTGGTGGGGAAGATAGGGAGATGGGGAGGAGGGAAATATCAGAGTTCGTGGAGATAGGGGATGGAGGGATGGGGAGGAGGAAGGGATCAGGGGGTGAGGGGTGGGGGAGATAGGGGATGGAGGAGGGGGGAAGGGTATCAGGGTGGGGAGATGTAGAGAAGAATGGTACTTATTGTCTTAACATTTAATATAGAGGAAGTTAATTAAAGGGATACTTCTCTTATATTGTCCTAAAGGTGAAGTATTTCAGTGCTTTATAATATTTCAATGCTTTGTGTAGTGTTTTTCCTATATCTTAATTTAGATAATAACCATGATGTTTTCTATAATCTGCATTGCCTATATCTTAATTGAACTAATAACCATGATGTTTGTTGTCTATCCACTGTGTAAACATACTGAGATACCAGTACACAGGGACCGGACAGACAAACAGAGGGACAGACAGGACAGACAAGGACAGGAGATCAGACAGGACACACAGGAAAGACAGGACAGGGGCCAGAACAATAAATGCTACTGAAGATTGACGTTTGAGTAGAAAAACCTGCGGGACAATGACCAATGGCTGATGTCATGTGCTGTGTTTCTATGTTAGGCCCTGGACACACACACACATACACACACACACACACACACACACACACACACACACACACACACACACACACACACACACACACACACACACACACACACACGCACAGAACAATATTCGTATTCTTTCTACGGTGGTACTGTGAGAGGCGTCTCTCGCAGCTGCAGTTTTTTAGTGGCTCGTCTGATGAGCCTCGTTCTATCACATCTTGTGATTAGAGAAGTGTTACAATGTGTTTTCTCTCCTCTCCTCGGTGACTCTGAAAAACAAGTCATTATTTCAATAAAACACTACAAACCATCACAACAACACAGCTTCAAGTTGTAGTGAGTCGTAT